>NC_091559.1:24628044-24630544 GCF_042767895.1 Penaeus vannamei | reverse complement strand
TCTCTCTCCTTCCTTCGTGCCTCTCTCCCTCGCTCTTGCTTCCTTTTTGCTTTTCTCCCTCTCTCGCTTCCTGCGTGTCTCTCTCCCTCTCCCTTCCTTCCTCCGTGTCCCTTTCCCTCCCTCTCTCTTCCTTCTTTTTTGCTTCTCTCCCTCTCTCTCCCTTCCTCCGTGTCTCCCTCCCTCTCTTCCTTCCTCCGTGCCTTTCTCCCTTTCTCTCTCTTTCCTTTTCGCCTCTCTCTCCCTCTCTAATCCTTCCTCCGTGTCCCTCTCTCCCTCTCTCTTTCTTCCTCAGTGTCCTCCTCTCCCTCTCACTTCCTTCCTCCGTGTCCCACTCCCTTCTCTTCCTTTCTCCAGACATCTCTCTCTCTCTCTCCTTCTTCCTCCGGACATCTCTCCCTCTCTCTTCCTTCCTCCTTGCCTCTCTCCCTCTCGCTTCCTGCTTTTGTGCTTCTCTCTCTCTTTCTTCCTTCCTCCGTGTCCCTCTCTCTCTCTCTTCTTTCTTTTGTGCCTCTCTTTTCCTCTCTCTCTCCTTCTTCCTCCGCGTCCCCCTCCCTCTCCCTTTCTTCCTTCTTGTGGCTATCCTCTTTGTTTGTCCGTGCAATATTAGATTCCCGGTGCCAGAGGTGTCGGATGTGAGTACATTACTCATCCTGAGTGAACCAAATGGGTCATAAGCCACACGGTCGCCTGACGTTTATTAATCATTGCTCCCTCCAGCCTCCCTCACTACTCACGGCTGTCCTCATCATTCAACGCCTTCCTCACCACTCGTTATTCACTCGCCTCACACTCGGGCTTGAGTTTCCCCTCCCTCTCTTTTTTTTTTTCTTTTTTGTGGATAGTTTATCGGTTCTGTTTGTCAATATCTTTCCGCTGATTCGTTTCATATTCTAATACAACTTGCTGCTGCTCTTTAAGATATTTTTTCTTCGTTATTTCCTTTCATGAACAACTTGTTCTCATTACTTATTACTCGTTATGACTATAAGACTCACCCATCACCTACATATATCCTTTATTGCTCTCTTATTTTCTCATCCCATCGTTTCATTCCTATTGGAAGCTCTTCACTAACTTTTGATTTATTGCTCGATCGATGTGTAAAATAGAGAGATAAGGGAAAGGCGGAAATTAAGTGAATTTTACAGTATGAAGAAAAGGTAGTGCAGAGAGGGAATGAGGGAGGAGAGAGAGAGAGAGTCTGAGGAACAAGGGTTTCCTTTCCGCGTCTCCACTGCTAGGGACCCGCGACCAGCGCTCGAAACCTACAGCACAGTTGACCCAGCACACTTGACCGGGGCCCACGGCCCTGACCAGACCTCTCCTTGGGGGCGCTCCCCCACGCGCGCCCCGCTCGGCGCCCCTCTTGGGCTTCCTTGCCCACAACAACCCGCGCCACGCTACCTACCTGCCACTTCTATCAATAAACAGCTGAACCAGAATTGTGTCTCCATAACCCACCAAATCAGGGCAACACAAAACCCCTGACAGAGAGAGAGAGAGAGAATCATTATAGATGTGATTTGATAAATTGATTGATAAATAGGTAGACGGAGAGTTAGACAGAGAGAGAAAGGAAATATATATCTTTATTACATCATAAAAAAACTGTTTTACTCTAAGTAACATAGGTAACAGGTCTGATAGATGCTCGGTTTATTTTCAAAAATTCGTAGGAGAAAAAACATAGGCAAAATGAATCAGAAAATTCGATATAATTTAAGTATCATCCTGTAATATTTTGAAACATGTGTCTCGTAGAATATGGTTGGCTTATGAAAAAACAGGATTTATCGTTAAAGAAGGGCGGAAAATATATAGCTATTTGATAAAGAATATAACCATAACCATATCAATAACGGCAATGATAAGAATCATAATAATAAGATTTGATATGAGGGATAAAAAAGGTGATGGTGATATTGATAGTCTTAAGGAAAAGAATGCATCCTTCAAAAAAGATATATAGGTGGTTATTCAAACTATACATTTTGATTTTCTTGCTTAAATCGCCCTTTCCTGTAAATGCTTTGTAGTCGACCAGGTAATCTAGTTTCTATCTGTTATATTCCGGAGAGAGTGAGAGGTCGGTGCTTGTCGACATGACTATACATTGTCTAGGTTATACGTGAATATACATACATACATACACCCCTCCCCACACACACACATACACGCACACACATACATACACACACACACACATACACACACACACATACATACACATACACACACGCACACACACACACACATGTAGCTATAAATATAGTATATATATGCATGTGTCTTGTGTAGGTCTGTATAAATCTCAGTGTGTACGGATGCGTGTGTGTCACTGTGAAGGAGTTGGATGAGTCAGCATTTGGCACCATCCGTTACACGAGCGCGTCTTCATCCTGTGAAATATCTCCTCTTCCTTAATCTTCTTCATTGATTCTGACTTCTATTCCTTCTTTCCTTTTCTCGTTCTCTGGATCCTTATTTTTCCTCCCAACCT
>NC_091559.1:24615544-24620544 GCF_042767895.1 Penaeus vannamei | reverse complement strand
GATAATGTTAATAACAGTAATAATGCTACAAATAATTAGAATAATAGCAATATCAATAACGGTAACGATAATAATAATAATAAAATAACAACAATAATAATAATGATAATCAAATAATGATAATAGTAATAACATTAGTGAAGATGAAGATCCTTCTGCCGATGATCATGATAATGATAATGATTATGATGATAATGAAAACAATAATCACAATATTGACAACTACCGTGGTAATGATGATACAATTACTACTGCTACTACTACTAGCAATTTTAAGGATGACAACAATAACAATTATGACGATGATAATGATAATGATAATAATAATAATAACAGTAATAATGACAACAACAATAATAATGATAAGGATAAAATAACAACAATAATAATGATAATGATAGAATAACAACAATGATAAAAATAACAACAATAATAAAAACAACAATAATAGTAATAGTAATAACACTAAGAATAATGATTGAAAGAATAATAATAGTAATAGTAATAACAACAACGATGATAATAACAAGTATAACAGTTTCCTCCGCATAAGTAATCAGCTCAAACAATAACAGGTTGGATTTGGTTTCTCTAACGCATTACCGGGAACGGCCTTTAACATAGTACTATTCTTTTTCTGAAATACAACATCAAAGGACAGATACAGTGGCTCGTGTTCTTGTCAACACAATTCTTTTCAAGTGAATAAATCCTCGAGCGGGGATATACCCTCTTTATTCTAGATAATGTACTCTAGCCTTATCTAAATGTCATAGGTCTTATGTTATGATAGATAATCTTCGCTCTTCTTGTATGCCTTTTCCCTCGTTCTGTCCATCCGCCGATAAATGGTAGAGGTAAAATCTTCAACCTCATTTATTCTGTTCATTTTTGTCAGTTATAGGTCTCCCCACTCCACACTTTCTATGATTTCTCCCGACAAAGAGACATTTCTTCCATTGGCAACCCACTCTGGTAGGTCCGTCGCGTGCCTCGCTCCGTAATCTAATCTCTCTTCTTTAACGACATGCTGACATCCCTAATCTAGAATCGTCGTAGTTTTATCACCCGCACTTGCCTTCGAATGCGGCATTTTTCGGCTTTGCATCATTTTCCTGCTTTGTTAAGTTCTGGTTATCATTCTGTTTTCATCGATAATGATGATGATAGAAATGATAAAGATAATGAGAAAGATGTTACGACTACTATCATTATTGTTTATACTACTACTATTAATTCTACTACTACGAATAATGTTACTAATAACCGTCAACAATAACTTCATAACCCTTATCATTCTTATCAACAAAACCATGTTATTATTCCTATCAGAAATTTCATATTTTTCATCTCCACTATTTCCGTCACCATCGCGTCCATTACCATCAGTATTGCCATCATTAATACCATTTCGTATTTTGGAAAGACGAGTATCAAGTTGTTAGAGAGTCCCTTATCTTATCTCTTCTCCTACACCCCTCTATTTCCTGTTTCTCGGTTGCCTGCCCGGCCATCCTGTCTTTCTCATCTCCCGTCGTCCCCTCCGACTCTCTCTCCCCTTCTGTTACTTTCTCTGAGTCTCTCTCCCCTTCTGCTACTCTCTCTGGCTCTCCCCTCGTAGCCAGACTCTCGAGATCCTCCTCAGATTAGTGCTGAATCGACTAAATGCTGAAGAGAATGGGGCAGAGGTGGGAATGTTATCATATCTTTTTATATACTAAATTTGTGGTTGTTTTGTATTTATAGATCCATTTATTTTTCTGTGTCTTCCTTATTACTTATATTACATCATGGTTATTTTTATCATTATTATTCCTTTTATTATCATTGTTCCCCCCTCTCCTGATATAAACTGTGCTGTCTACATAAACATGCATATGTAAAAATCATAGATAACACAAACAAGCCAATTTTGGAACAAACAACTCATGGAGTTCCGATAAATGCCCTGCCAAAAGCCCTGTTCTATTTTAGTCTCCCCATATAAGGGAATGGCCCAGAAATGGGATTTGGATTATTATAATGAGGGCAAATAATGCTTAATTTACAGAAACAAAACAAATCTTGCCCAATTTAGTTAGTATTGGAGCACGCCAGTTGTTACTCTTTTATGATGCTAATAGACAAAAGAAAAGGAAAGAAAAAAATGGAAGAGGAATAACATTAAAAGGTAGTCTCGAACTTATTCAAATAATTAAAGCTACAAACGTGCTCTGAGATTTTTTTTCCTTTCCTTTATGCACAGGTCTCCACCTCCCTCTCACTTTCCCTAAATGTAAACTGCAAACAATGCAATGTGTAGTTGAGGATCTCTAACAAGACGATTTTTTTTAGGTCATTAAGTATACTTCAGACCAAAATTCTTTGTTCACCCCTACCCACCCCAACCCTCTTTCAATGACGAAACTTTCAAAAAAGGTGTCAAAGAAAGAAAAAAAACAGACAAATAAAGAAAAGAAAAAGATACAAGTGAACGACTCTGAAAAAATAAAATAAATGATTTATTCCCCGGTTTCAAAAATCGAAGAAAATTTGATATCGGTTCATTAGTCTACTTTTCACCGAGGCGTTTCGGTGTGGCGAGAAAATTGCGTTGCCATCAGTTTTCTTTTTTTTTTTTTTTCCAAAAATCAGTCTGACTCCAGCTGTTTCCATTTCGAAGAGATGAATTGGAGTTGTTGTTGATACTGGCAGTTTTTTTCCCTCTAGAAGGAGAGAAGGGAGAGGGAGGGTGGAAGGGAGGGAGAGCAGGGAAAGAGAGAGAGAAAGAAAGGCAGACAGACAGACAGATAATATATATATATATATATATATATATATATATATATATATATATATATATATGTATGTATATATATATATATATATATATATATATATATGTATGTATATATATATATATATATATATATATATATATATATATATATATATATATATATATATATATATATATATATATATATATATATATATATATATAAAGAGAGAGAGAGAGAGAGAGAGAGAGAGAGTGAGAGACAGAGGCAGAGAGAGAGGCAAAGACAGACACAGGCAGAGACAGAGAGAAACAGGGAGAAAGGCAGAGATAATATATATATATATATATATATATATATATATATATATATATATATATATATATATATATATATATATATATATAAGAGAGAGAGAGAGAGAGAGAGAAAGAATGAGAAAGAGAAAGTGAGGGAGGATCCATAAAATTCTCGTTTGTGTGAATGGGGTTGCCAGACTTTAAGAAATAAGCTTCTTTAAATTATCTTATTTCGGGGGCTTGCGGGGGGTGGGGGGGGGGGCTAATCCAGCTGGCCGAGGTGTCTGGAATGTGTCAGAGAGGAAGAACTCCAAGCCTTGTGTTTTGTTTCATTTTTCTCTCCTGGGAAAAATGAAATATATTTTGTACAATCAACGAAATTTCCAGCCACCAAACCGTATTTCTCCAGCTCATATTATCTGTTAACAATGTTTTAATGAAGGATAGCGTAAAGAGTTAGTGTAAAGTAATACATTGTTAATTCAAACACAAAAACTGTTACAAAGATGAACTGGAATATTAATTAGTCAACTGTTGTCAGAAAATAGCAACAAGATAATATTAATTTCTATATACTGGAAACTACTCAATAGGTGTGCCTGATCGAGGTATATTTAGTGAGTAATCTAATACAGTAATAATCTTATAAAGAACCATGTAAATAAAAACAAAAATATGAATGCGTTCATTTAAGAAGAGAGGAAGAAGCAACAAAAAATAAATAATGATACAGGAAAAACAAACATCCCCTAAATAACCTCGTTTCCCCCCCAAACTCCTCCTCCTTTTAAATGAAATTTCCTTTCCATCGTCAGGCTAATTCTTCCCTCTTTCTGCTTTATATCTATCGTTCAAATCTCCGACAGTGACGCCGATCGAAAGCTTATTATCAGTGGACTAATATTTGGGTCAGCCTCGATAATCCTATTAATTCTTACGACGCCCTTGTAAAACGAGTTGATGGTGGAGTCCCTGGTCTAATGAGGAGTGCATGATAATGTAATTATATTGGTTACCGAACTCCAAACTTTTAAATCGAATTCTCATTTTACGAAGTCGTTTTGTAGAGGAAAGTGGTGCGCTCCTGTCGTTCTTTTATTTTCGATTTTTTTCTTTTCTTTCTGCGTGTGTCTCTCTCTCTTTCTCTGATTTTCGTTCTGGTCTCTCTTTTTTTTTATTTCTGTTCTATGTAACTATATGAGTTTGTCCCTTTCTCTTCCTTTCTCCCTCTCTCTCTCTTATCTTTCTTTCGTATCTCACTGTCTTTGTCTTTCTGTCTATCTATCTCTCTTGTCTATCTGCCTGTCTATTTCTCTCTCTCTCTCACTTTCTCCTTCCCGCCTCTGTCTCTATCTATCTCTCAATCTCTCCTCCCCTCTCTTCCTCTCTCCTCTCCTCCCTACCTCTCTCCCTCTTTTATCTCTTCCTCTCCTCCCCAAGTTAATTTCCAAAATTTACTCGTAATGTCCGCATAGAGCCGATAACTGATATAGACGATACAGGTTTTCTTGGCCAGTAAATTCTAATCTCAACCTTACTGTGTTGCATGTTAGTGGATTCACTTTTGTCGGTCACGTGAGTTTTTTTTCTCTAATATGAGGATATAATTAACGGTAATGATTTTCAAATGACTACTCATTACATTCACTCAATTCAAAGTGCTAGATGAGCCTTTTATGACTAAAACGAGGCCAAAGATCATTAGCAAAATAATAATAATAATAATGATAATAATAATAATAATGATAATGATAATGATAATGATAATACACGAATGTTCTGGTAAAGAGAAATGTAGATAAGAACGATTCCCATATAACTGATACCATGCTTAAATATGCTCATACATCTTTAAAACGAGAGAGAAAAAAAGAAAAAGAAGAATAAGAAAAAAATAATAATATCCAATTGTGACTGTTCAGTTTTCATAATGTAACAGCCG
>NC_091559.1:24565544-24573044 GCF_042767895.1 Penaeus vannamei | reverse complement strand
CTCTCTCTCTCTCTCTCTCTCTCTCTCTCTCTCTGTTTCTCCCTCCCTTTCCTCTTTCGCTCCTTTTTGTTCAGTACTACACATGCAGGTAAAGACACAAAGGATTCTTTAAGTTGACATATATTGTTTAACATATATAAAAAAATATATATAAACTTCAGGGAGTGACTTTTTTGTTTCAGTTTGGGGGATCTTTTGAATCAAAACATAACTGTAGTAATGAGATAATAATAGTGAAAATATAGACGCTAAGAAATGCAACGACATTAGTGATGTCGATGATGAGGATGCCGATAATAATGATGTCATTGATGATCATCATCACAGTATAACTGTCATCATAACAATAAACTAATAGCAAATAGCAGACTAAAAGTTCAGCGAGAAATAAATGAAAAACTCGTTAGAACTAATCCTGCGACACACTTTCAAACCAATTTCCTGCATTTTTATAACTCACATTTTATGCGTTTGTTCTGTGGATAGAAGTATGTGTGCATATCAGTATATGTACGTGTCACTATATGCATGCAAATATGCATATTTGAATGGACATAACCAATTATGACGCTATTTTACCTCACGAACTCTCTCGCAAGTGTTAGGACGGTTCCCTATATCGAAGGACTTTTATTTAGCCAGAGCAGACCTGGGACCCCGGGTGGGATTCGAACTCACTTGTTAGGACCTCCGTACTCCCAGCCGCATGCTTTACCGCTGCACCACGACGGCTCTTGAAATTATAACTGTGTCTTTA
Organism: Penaeus vannamei; assembly: GCF_042767895.1. NCBI lineage: Eukaryota > Metazoa > Arthropoda > Malacostraca > Decapoda > Penaeidae > Penaeus > Penaeus vannamei. Next base: position 24,572,287 of record NC_091559.1, on the reverse strand, counting down.
AAAGAAACTCTTGATGATGATGGAGATAATGTGGATGACTATTATGAGAATAGGAATGTTAATGATTACGATAATAATACTATATAATATTGATAATGATAACAGTACTATTGTAATAGTGATGATAATAATGATAATAGTAATAATAACAATGATGACAGTGATATGATTTTGATTGTAATAAGAAATGCATAAAAAGTTAATCATGAAAATGATGATAATGATATATGGAATAATGCATAAGACAAGTGATGATGATAATGAGACAAGTAAAAATGATGATAAAGATAATAATAATGGTGATGATAATACTGTTGGCAATTATAATGATATTAATGATGATGATAATGATAATGAAAAAGATAACGAAAGAGTTGTGATAACGATCACGATAACAATAATTATTACTTTTAATAATATTATTGTTTATTATGTTTTCAAAATCATTAATAAAGCAATGTATATAATTGTCCTATTGATGATAAGGATAATGATGTAATGCTAATGATAAAACGATAACAGTAATAATGATAATAATGATGAAAAATGTATAGATAATAATAAGGATAATAATACTAAAAATAATAATGATAATAAAAGTGGTCCCAATAATGTAAATGATAATAATTATAATAATAATGATAATGATAATGATAAAACTGGCAAATTAATAATGATGATAATAATAGTAATTATAATAATCTTAGCTATAATAATGATAAAAATGTCACTGATGATAATAATGATAATAATTTCAATAGAATAATGGTAATGGAAATAAAAATAAGATGATAGAATAATAACAATAATAGCAAATGATAGTAATAATGATAAAGATAATGATGACAGTCATCATGGTAATGATGATATCAGTAATGATAATAACAATAATGATATTAGTAATAATCATAATAGTTGTAGTTGTTATAATAATTATAATAATTATAATGATGACAAAGAAGATAAAAGTAGTAACACTGATGATGATAAGACCATTAATAAAAATAATAGTAATAATAACGATAATAATAATAATAGTAATAACAACGACAATTAAAGCAATATTATATGGTGATAATAATGATAGGAATTAAAATGATAAAAATTATTATAATAATAATGACATTCGCCAGTAAAATAGTGATTATAAGAGAAATGATAATTCTTTAAAAAATAATGATAAAAATGTTAATGATAATAATAATGACAATGTGATAAAACTGATAATAATGGTGATGATAACAACTTCAAAAACAATAATAATCATGATAATAATGATGATAATAGTAATAGTAATGATGATGATGATAATAATAATAATAATAATAATAATAATAATAATAATAATAATAATAATAATAATAATAATAATAGCAATGATGATAATGATGACTCTAATAATAGTAAAAATTATAAAAATGATGATTTAAAAATAGCAATTGCAGTAATAGTAATAATAATAATAATAATAATGATAATAGAATTAATAATGATTTTAATAACAGCACTAATAGTGATAATAATAACAATAATAATAGCAGCAGAGACGATAATAATAATAATGATAATTGAAATGATAATGATAATACTAATAACAATAATTATAGAAATAATAATAATGATGATAATATAATAATGATAGAATAATAATGATGATGATAATAATGATTCTAATTATTATAATTATATTTGCAATCATAGTAATAGTAATTAGTATTGGAATTGTAAATATTGTTCATGATAATAATAATGATAACAATAATAATAGTAATAATGATGAAACCAATAATAATAATCATAATAATAATAATTATAATTGTGAATATTGCTGATTATAATGATATTAATGATGAGGATAACGAATAAGATAAAAATGATAATAATGATAATGACAATAATAATAACAATAAAAATAATGATTATAATGGTGAATATTGTTGACGATAATGATAACAATTATGATAATGATAGTCATAATGATAATAATTATAAAAAAACATTCGTAATAATAATAATATTAATAATACCAATAACAATAATAATAAAAAAGTATATTGATCAATGGGAAGGGAAAATCCACATCACGATATAAAGCCTAACTTGGTTTTCACCATTTTTACTGGTTTTAAGAATGATTTTCCTAAAGTACAGCCAACAACAAAAGCGGTGACGCCTTGCCAGTCCTGCCTCAGTGAGATCATGCCCTTCTTGCCCTGAAAGGAGGCCCACCTTCAAACAACTAAGGCATAGTTAGGCTATATATAGAAAACTGAACATTGTTGGAACTTAGTCATATTTAATAATCGTCAGACGGAAATATCCTTTATTCATATATGAAGGATGTATATTAACATATGGCTCTGCATTATCCTAAGCAGCTACTCTCTCTCACTTCGTCTTATATCACCTGGATCCACTATTTAGATAATAGACTTTTGATATGTTATTTGGAAAAGAACATATGACATTAGTTCATACGCCATTATATTTCCAAATGTTTACAATTATTTCATTACCAAAAATAACGAAATAAATATGTGAAAGACGGATATCGAAAGCAATGGGTTTGGAGGGGAAACACCGACAAGGTGCTGGACACCAGCCGCTAAAACGACAAATAAAGGCGTATAGTCAAGGCTAAGGGAATATCCCCTTAGCCTTGGGTAAAGTGAAGCTTGACTCGGCCCTTCGATGGGTGAGTGAGCAAGCGTGAACCGGTTGCTCGCCGGGAAGTGCCCAATCTGCCCAGATCTAAAGACTGTCAATTAATAATTTAACACTAAAAGATATGTTAATAGTATGTTTCGCAACACCTGCATCCTATATACCCCACCATCATTATATTAATGCACCGCTGCACACATTCACTGCTTTTCATTTTTCCATCATTCATTTTCACCAACAGTTTCGGAAATAATATAATAAATTAGGTTGACTGACGATGCACTTTGAATTAATTTGTATCTCAAACTTCATGCTGATATAATAGACATTAATACTTTCTATAAGTATGACTGCGAGGGGTGGAGCCAAGTGGCCCATCACACTCAAGCTGACCCCAACCAAACCGTGCTTTGCGATTCATGAACGCGACTGGAGGTCGTGATTCGTAGGAGGCACCCAACCGAAATAAAAGAAAAACAAGGTAATCGATACCTATACCTTTACACCCCATTACCCTCGAAGTTTTGCGGCCAAAGCCATTTATTAATGTTTGGTAGCCCAAGAGGCGCTCTTTGAGACGGTACATTATTCACACCCACAAATATTACTCACAGTATGTATGTGTGTGTGTGTAAGAGAGAGAGAGAGAGAGAGAGCGAGAGAGGGGGGGGTGAGTGAGAGGGAGAGAGGGGGGTGCAGACACTAGCCTCGATAAGATGGGACTGAAACATAGCCGAACACTCACTCCTTGCTTTGCGTAGCGAATCTAAATCACCCCCTGCCCCCCCCCCTTTCCTAACTATGTCCAGGTTGTTTGAACGTGGGCCACCTTTCAGGGCAAGAAGGGCGAGATCTCTCCAAGCCCAGAACAAGTTAAAACGAGACAACACAAAGACAGCCTAATCTCATCTCTTCTCTCTCTCTCTCCTGTATTGCAAGCGTATTTTAGGCATATCACACCCCGTCTACTTGTGACTATTGATATGGATAATGAACTGAAAATCATCATTACCAACTATTAATAACCAAATACACATTAAGAACATAAATATATAACAGATAAAGCGAGAAGTGAGATAAAATCAGATTACAATTTAAAAGACCAGATTATAGTCTCGAAGGACGTATTTACTATAATTTCTAAAAGGATTATGCATACACTGACATCATTTCATGGCTGATTTTCGCTGCGTCATCTACATCTTTCGCCATTAACTGTTGCCAGGTAATGTGCTTGGGTGTGCGTTTGTTGTGTGTGTGTGAGAGACAGAGAGGGAGAGAAAGAGAGAGAACAGAGAGAGAAATAGTATTTGACTCTTAGTGGCTGGGTGAGAGGACACGATTCTACCACGTGCAATTCCGTTTCCCCGCGACTTCGGTTTTCGGGATTTTTTTTTCCACAAATATAGTGATAACAGAAGGTCTGATGAAATTGTGCCAAGAGGCAGAGGGAGAGGGGGAGAGGCAAATCAAAGAAATACACACGCACACACATACGCACACGAATAAACACCCACCCACCCACACGAGAGCACATACGGACACACACACGCACACGCACACAACATACACACAAACACGCACATACGCACACACACATACACACATACACGCATACGCACATACACGCCTTGCACATGCAATCCATTCATATAATTCCTTACCTTGCTGCACTTGGGATCCCGGGCGCCTTGTTAGGAGCAATGGCGAATAAAATATATCAATCGCCCTAATGTGCGCGTCATTTATTAGTCCCTTTTTCATACAATACAGACGTCTGGCCGTGGCCAAGCAGGTCGCGGAAATAAGAGACCTGTCCGCGACTCGTCGACCTTCGGCGGCAGCGCGAGTGCAATGCGGAGGCACTGCAGAACCTCCGGGCACTCGCTGAGAGTATCAAGGAGCAAAAGACATCGATGTCACTGACAGCGGTCGTCGCAGTCGCCGCCTCATTCATCGTCGCCTGGCTCGTCGTCCTCGGCATCCGACGACGCTCCTCGACCACAGCCAGCAATAGAAGGGTCAATTGACCTTCTTTCTTCCCCATCACAGTCTGCAATAGAAGGGTCATTTGACCTTCCTTCTTCCCCATCACAGCTTGCAATAGAAGGGTCATTTGACCTTCCTTCTTCCCCATCACAGCCAGCAGTAGAAGGGTCATTTGACCTTCCTTCTTCCCCATCACAGCCAGCAATAGAAGGGTCATTTGACCTTCCTTCTTCCCCATCACAGCCAGCAATAGAAGGGTCATTTGACCTTCCTTCTTCCCCATCACAGCCAGCAATAGAAGGGTCATTTGACCTTCCTTCTTCCCCATCACAGCCTGCAATAGAAGGGTCATTTGACCTTCCTTCTTCCCCATCACAGCCAGCAATAGAAGGGTCATTTGACCTTCCTTCTTCCCCATCACAGCCTGCAATAGAAGGGTCATTTGACCTTCCTTCTTCCCCATCACAGCCTGCAATAGAAGGGTCATTTGACCTTCCTTCTTCCCCATCACAGCCAGCAATAGAAGGGTCATTTGACCTTCCTTCTTCCCCATCACAGCCAGCAATAGAAGGGTCATTTGACCTTCCTTCTTCCCCATCACAGCCTGCAATAGAAGGGCCATTTGACCTTCCTTCTTCCCCATCACAGCCTGCAATAGAAGGGTCATTTGACCTTCCTTCTTCCCCATCACAGCCAGCAATAGAAGGGTCATTGGACTTTCCTTCTTCCCCATCACAGCCAGCAATAGAAGGGTCATTTGACCTTCCTTCTTCCCCATCACAGCCTGCAATAGAAGGGTCATTTGACCTTCCTTCTTCCCCATCACAGCCTGCAATAGAAGGGTCATTTGACCTTCCTTCTTCCCCATCACAGCCAGCAATAGAAGGGTCATTTGACCTTCCTTCTTCCCCATCACAGCCAGCAATAGAAGGGTCATTTGACCTTCCTTCTTCCCCATCACAGCCTGCAATAGAAGGGCCATTTAACCTTCCTTCTTCCCCATCACAGCCTGCAATAGAAGGGTCATTTGACCTTCCTTCTTCCCCATCACAGCCTGCAATAGAAGGGTCATTTGACTTTCCTTCTTCCCCATCACAGCCAGCAATAGAAGGGTCATTTGACCTTACTTCCCCATCAGACTCCCATCAACTACAGTACAACAAGAGGCGCCCGTTACCGCCTCTCTGAACCTAAACACTACTTATGACGCAAACTTTGCCGCCGAGATGGCCGAGCTCTTCGGATTCACTATCGAAGAACCCATGTCTTACCGACCGAAGCCGGTTGTGAAAGAACCATCCGGCCAGACCCTCCCCATGCAGGCTAACGCTGGCGTTAGCCTGCCCATGTATGTAGCTTAGGAGGACCGCCGGCGATTCCTCCAGCAGGCTGGCAAGGTCGCGGAGAATTTCGGCGTGAAGCTCGTCAGGCCCCACGCCGGCAACTTCGTGGCGCCCTTCTTCGTCAAGGGCAAGCAAGAGGCCGCTCAGGCCTTTATTCAGCACATGGAAGCCTGCATTTGCGGCAACAGGCCCCTGCGCATGTCTTTGCAAATACCTGTGGACCTGCAGCCACTCATGAAGACCAAGCAGGCCCCCGGGATTTAGCTGAAGATGCCGTTGAGGGAGGACGATCCTTCGGAATCCTGTGCCTTAATCGGCAAAGAAAAGGACCGTGCGCTAATGCTCAAAAAGCTCGCGGATATCGAAGGACAGGTCCGCAGCTCTGAAAGCGCTTCCCCTGACATCGCGCCAGCGCACTACGGCAAGGCCATCGGCAAGGGCGGCGCCCGCATCAGTTACATCAGGGAAAAGTACGGCGTCCGGGTTAACGTTCCCAAGGACAGGGAATCGCCCATCGTCGTATCTGGCCTGTCCGCCAATGTGCGCGGGGCCATCAAGGAGTTGGAGGAGCTCGTCCAGCAGGACGTGCTCCAACAGCGCGTGGTCCTCCCGGTGGAGATCCTTCCCGAAGACATCGGCATCGCCATAGGAAAAGGCGGATGCCACGCCTCCAAGGTCCAGGAGGAGTTCGGGGTTAAGCTCCGCACCCACTCCCGCGAGCACCCTGAATGGCCCCTGGTGGTCGAG
>NC_091559.1:24510544-24513044 GCF_042767895.1 Penaeus vannamei | reverse complement strand
TGTGCCGTATATGAATGAATACTGGCAGGGTACACGCACGCATTTACGTAGAGTGAAACATACAAGCCCGCACACATATATGCACATAAACGTATGTATGTTTGCGTATGGCTGTTCCCGCCCATTACAACTAATTTTCCAACAACCCCCCTACCCCTCCCCACCCCCATAGACCATCCCCTCAGTGCGAAATTCCTGTCATGCAGTCATATCGAGATTTTCTCTATTCTCTCTCTCTCTCTCTCTCTCTCTCTCTCTCTCTCTCTCTCTCTCTCTCTCTCTCTCTCTCTCTCTCTCTCTCTCTCTCTCTCTCTCTCTCTCTCTCTCTCTGTCTCTCTGTCTCTCTCTCTCTCTCTCTCTCTCTCTCTCTCTCTCTCTCTCTCTCTCTCTCTCTCTCTCTCTCTCTCTCTCTCTCTCTCTCTCTCTCTCTTTCTCTCTCTCAGCCCTTCGTCCCTCTTCCCTCCTCTCTCCCTCCCTCCTTTCCTCCCCCCCTCCCTTCACACTCATACCCCATCCCCCCACTACCCTCCCTCTTCCTCTCTTCTCCTTTTCCAACCAGCCTACCCCTTCACCCCTTCCCCAACCTACCCTATCTCCTTCCCCTTCCCCTCATCCTCCCTTCCCCATTCTAACCTCTTCCCCTTCCCTCTGTATCTCTGTCCTCTGCTTGTATGCATGTGTGGGTGTTTAGTGCGGTGGGAGTATCTCAAAGAAAAATATATAAAAAAGGGATTAATGATTTAGAAATTTTAATATCGAAAGGAAAAAGGTAGTTTCTTGTTTTTCATCAAAACTTTTTGTAATTAATCAAATGATGAACAGTTTCTCTTTTATAATTAAGTTTATGATTTATGTCAATGCATGGATTGTTCTTACACGTGCACTTTAAAGCTTGCAAGAACACTTCGCAAACTTAGTGTCCTGTTTTGCTGATCTAATTTTTCCTACTTATTTTCTCCGATTTTACAAATTACGCGAATTGACTTTATCGAGCTTATACAGTGTGTTGTTCTGTTTGCGAATTTTTATGCCATTAATATAAATACTCTAACTCTTTCTTACTTTCATAATCGCATTTCCCTTTTCGCAACGCCCTTTTCAATCCCTCCCTACGTCCTCTTCTTCCTTCCTTCCTCTTCTATACCTTTTGTAATTCCTAACTTTCTTTCCTACTTTCGTCTCTCTTTTTCTCCTGTCTTTACCTATATACTCATTTGCCTCCTTTACTCCTCCTTATTTTTCCTTCCCTTTCTCCTTATTTCTGCCCCCCCACTATCCCCCCCACCCACTCAATTCTCGATTCCCCTTACTCTTTCGTCCCTTCCTCACCCTCGTGTTTCTCCTTTTACTTTACTCTTTAGCTTTTTCTTACTTTCATAATCGCACTTCCTTTTCAATCCCTCTCTACGTCTTCTTTGCTTTCTCTTTTATTCCCCTCTGTTTACGCTCTATTAAAATTTTCATCTCCGTCCCATCTTTCTCTCTCTTCTCAATTTCTTCTCTTTTCTCTTCCCACCTATCTTTCTTTATCTCTTTCACTCTTTTCATTTTTTTCTTACATCCCTTTTCCTTTGCAGCTTTCTAATTCTCGTTCTTTCCTTGCAGCCCCTTTCATTCTCTATCTATTTTCTCCTTCTTTCTCCTCTCCAAAAATCTCTCTAGAAATATTTTCTTGTTCTTTTTTTTCATTTATCACCGGTTCCTCCTTCTCTCCTATCATCTTTGCGTACTCTTGCTTCTCCCTTTTTTTCTCTCCCTCCTTTCTGCCCCCATCTTCTCACTATTCATTTATCCTTATCTCCTTCCTCTATTATCGTTCCCCTCCTTGCCTCTCCTCTCCTCTTCTCCAGTCCACAATTCCCCATATTTTTATTCCCTTTTCTATTTACAGCTTCTCTTTTCTCAATTCCATTATCATTCTCCTTTTCTCCCATTTCCCTTATCCTTTTGTTCTCCCCGTCTCATCCTTTTCTCCTTGCCTCTTCTCTCCTCTTCCATTCCTCCCTGCCTCTCATTCTTATCTCCCCCTTCTTTTTTATTTTCTTCTTTTCATCTTCTTTTTTCCTCCAATTTTCTTTTTCTCATCCAACTTCTCCATTTCTGACATTCTCTCCTTTTTATCCCCTTCCCTCCTCTCCCTCATATTCTCCTCTTCCCTCGTTTCCTCCCATTCTCCTCTTTCCTCCTTTCCTTCTATCTTCGTCATTCCTCCTGTTTTCTCCTGTTTCCTCATGGTCCCTCCATTCCCTTTCCATCCCTCATTTTCCCTCTTGTTCCTCCTGGTCCCTCCATTCCCTTTCCATCCCTCCTGTTTCTCCTGGTCCCTCCATTCCCTTTCCATCCCTCCTTTTCCCTCCCGTTCCCTCCCGTTCCCTCCCTCGCCTTCACTCTGAGCAAACAGATTCGTCAAAGCGCTTCCGTTGAGATGGCTGTTCATGCATTTATACGCCAGTGCAATGATTAACGGGTGTGTTCGTTCGGTCACGTGTTCCTGGGAGAG
>NC_091559.1:24500544-24503044 GCF_042767895.1 Penaeus vannamei | reverse complement strand
ATAATCACAATACTGAGAGTGGTAGTAATGCTAATGATAATGATTATGACAGTGATAATGATAATGATAATGATATGACTAATACTAATATCAATAATGATGATGATGATAATAATAATAGTTATGATGATAATGATAATAATAGTAATGTTAATGATAATAATAATACTAATTATAATAATAACAATAATAATGATGCTGATGATGAATACTTCGTATTTGTAATGCATATCATTACCATTAGGTTTTCCATATATCCTCAAAATCTTACCGATTCCGGCAAAAATCTTTCAGTGCAATTATTCACGGAGAAACAGTGAATTGCTATTTCTGATACATGAAATTCACGAAAACGACCAGGGGAATGGTCTATAAACTTGCAGTTGCGCAAGGATTATGCAACAAAGGTATGGGATTTGGATAATCAAGTTATGATTATTTGACTAATTATTTCAGGTAATATCGTTTTGATACTATAAAGAAAATGTGATAAGAGTTAAAAATAAAGGTAGGTAGCTAGATAAATAAGCAGATCGATAGACAAACAGTTAAACTGACATACATGCAGAGAAACATATAGATAAATGTAGACATACACATAACCTATACTTTATTCACTATCTGTTTACTGCTGCGTATGAAGACTAGCTGATCGGTAACTTCCTGGTGTTCAAGCTGAGTATCTCTTGTCTCTCTCTGAATATATATATATATATATATATATATATATATATATATATATATATATATATATATGTGTGTGTGTGTGTGTGTGTGTGTGTGTGTGTGTGTGTGTGTGTGTGTGGAATGCAAGCCGTCTTGGCTGGAGGGTTTATTGAGGAATGTGGATGAGACCCTACGAGAGACCCCGTGCCCTGGGTGCCGAGTGCGGAACGGTGACGAGCGAGACCGTCTCTCTCTGTGTCTCCTTGTCAAGGATTTCGGTAGAATGAACAACATATTTAATTAGCTTCTGAATATTATTACTTCATATATTTTTGTTCTGTGTATATATATGTATGATTCGTATCGAATTGTATTGCCGAACCGAAAAAGTATCTACCTTGTTTCTGCGCTTGAGCGGTGGCAGGATGCTACTACAATCCTTCGCGGGGGAGTCATATGCCCACTTTGCCCTAACTCTTGCTCGTGTGAGTACTGGTACAACTGCTTGTGAGTAATGTGTAGTTTTTCAAGCGCCAAACTCAAATAGGGCTACTTACTCTAAGTAAAGTAAATGGATTATAAATATGAATTTATTCTTATATTAGATTTTATATTTTAAGGTTTTTATTAATTTTGGAAATCTACTGGTTAAGGAGTGAAATCAGCTGTACATGCTACTTCCTCTATCGGTCCCTTTTTACAGTAATTTCGCTACAAGGAAACTATCCAAGAAAACCCTAGACATCTTATTTTCATATATTATGGTGTACACATAAAGCAATTTTTTTTTTTTTTTCTTTTTGTGGATGATATATGTTATATTGTTAAATATATATTTTGATTTTAATCCTTGTGAATTGTGGTGACTGACGACTTCTGATCCCTCCGATTCTATAAAAGAAATTAAACAAAAAGAAAACGAATCATGGACAGTGACGCAGTGAGTAGGATCTGAGCGCTATAAGGGCGAAAATTCCGTCAGTCATGCTGTTCACATAGATCTAAAAGTTCTTATTTTCAACATGTATTTTAAAGGTGTTTGTGACACGTGCATGCTATGGTGAATTGCTTGGTGGTTATTGAAGATGTGGGGAGTTATTGTGAACCCGGATGCATGCAACAAGGAAGATACAGGTAAGGCAAGTGGTATGATCATAATTTTGTACAGTATACTCTTTATGAGTCGTATTTCACTGGATCTTTTGTAATACGAGTATAATGAAGTGTGAAGCACTTCGTGATTAGTTATGTTGCAGGTTCGCTATCTGCACTGTAGTTTTGCGGTACCGCGTAAAATTTCGCCGGCTGTGTGATGCTGTGCTAGCTTTAAGCCATGTATGACACATGGAACGACTTTCCCCCTTATTTGCTAGTGCCCATGCCTTGTTCTAGTGTATACCCGTTTGTTTTTTACACTCGGGCACAGCTACCGATGCTATGTATTTACTCATATAATGAGATTTGTTTTTGTTTATTACTTCATACTTTTAATCAGTTAACGTATAATCGTGGATGGTGAGTTACATGGTAGATATAATGAAAGAGGCTCAGGCCTTAGGTATGGATTCTGAACAAGTTTCCAAGTTGATTCATGAAGAACAAAAGTCCACTAAAGAAAAGGCTGACTGGGAAGAATGAGCGGCTGAAAGTGAGCTTAAGAAATGTCAATTGCATTCCGAAGAGCCCGATAAACAACGCGAGCTTGAAAAATCTATGAATTACGGCTTCAGAATGCGTTCCAGGGCAATAGCAATTCCGTTCTCGGCAGTAATAATGATTCTCTGCAGATTTATGAAGGGTTAAATTTACCAACTTGTAATGATAGTCAAGATGA
>NC_091559.1:24443044-24445544 GCF_042767895.1 Penaeus vannamei | reverse complement strand
TATCCATTGTAACAAATGGAAATGAAACTAAGTCTTTAAAATCTTTAAATCTTTAATCCTCCTTTACCCCACCACACCATTCGCACTGTGATGTAAGCCTTCAACCACCCAGCCCACCACTAGCCTACACCTCCACGCCACACCGTCAGCAATCGACCACCAAGCCCTTTATCCCCCTATCACCACACACACGACATACACACTGTCAGCTCTTCACTCCATCCCCTTTGTCAGTACTCCGTTCTAAATATGCTGTCAGCTCTCTACACCCTAACTTTCATACTCCACCTCCACAACAAACCTTCAGCTCTCCACTCCATCCACGCCGTCGGCTCTTCACACAACCACAACACTGCCCGCTCTCCGCCAATCGCATAATGAGCAAACAAAAACTTTCGGGATAAACATACGGTGAAACAAAATCCGGTCTTACGATCGTTTCTGCTATACTAGTTAACATTACCATAATTACTGCTACTGCTACTATAACTACTACGACTACTAAATTACTCTCACTATCTCCAATACTACTAAAACTATTACCAATATTGCTACTAGTGATAACACCACCACCACTACTACAACTACCAAAACTTCCACCGCCAAAAGTACTTAGACCACCACCATTACTATAACGACTACTTGGCTACTACCACCACTACTACTACTGCCACAGCTGTCACTATTACTACTACTACTTCCACAATTACCACCGCTACTGCTACTACTAAAACTACCTCCATCACAACCGCTATGACAATTAATTTTACCACTATTAATATGCTACTCCTACCACCACTACTACTATTACTACCACCATTACTAAATAACTACCACGCCCACTAGCACCACTACTAGACTATTACTATTACTACTCCAACTCATACTTTTACTCTTAATGCCACTACTGCTACCACCATCACCTCCAACACCATCAGTACTACTACTACTTATAATGATGATACCGCTACCACTTCTGCCACTTCTACTGCTTTTAATACTACCACTTCTACTACTGCCACTACCACGATCATCACCGACACCATCAATACTACTGCTGCTAACAATGGTAATATCACAATCTTTACCATTACTACTGCTTTTACTACTCCCACTCCTGCTGCTGCTACTACTACTACCACTTCTACCACCACCATCATAATCATCTCATCACCAACGCCATCAGTACTGCTACTGTTAATAATAATGCCACCACTACTACTTCTGTTTTTACTACAACACCAACAACTACTACTCCCATCACCATTAACACCATCAGTACTGCTACTACTACTAATGATAAAACCACTACCACACCTAATACTGATGCTAGTATTGTAAATACTCCTACTACCACAACTACCACTACCACCATCAGTTCTCCTACCACTATTACTACTATTAATACCACCACCACGAACACTAATCCTGTTTTTTACCACAACTGCTGCTACCACTACTTCTACAACTATTACTAAAACAACTACTATTACTACTGCGACTTCCTCCCAAAGCTCTTCGGCCGTATTCCACGCGTCCCCCGGCCCAAACGGCTTCGCTGCGCCTTCCCAGCTGAATCGCCAATGGCCCTCTGTCGTAATAGTGTCACAGCACTCCTTCAGAAAGAGAGTTTCAGCTTTCTTGCTCAAATTCCATTCGGAAATATCCGGCAGAAGTGGGGGGAACATAGGGGAAATAGGGATAATCAACTATTCTTTCTTGATTAAAATCCATTCGAAAAGGAAGAAAAGAAAATGTGGATCCTTGCTCAAATTCTATTCAAAAATATCCTACGTGAAAAAGGGAAGAAAAAGGAATAAAAGGGGAGGGGGATATGGATCCTTGCTCAGATTCCATTAAAAATATCCTCCAGCATGGTAAAAGAGAAAGAAAAAAAGAGAAAAAAAGGAAAACGAAAAACAACAACAACAACAAAACGAAAATCTGAAATCTTCTACCTTCCTCCTCCTCCCCTTCGTCTCTGAGTCCCCCGGTACCCTGAAGTAACATTCGGATATGAGATCATTTATATCATTAGAGTTGCAATTGTAAATTTCTTTTCGCATTTAATTCCCAGTTTCGGGACTGTAATGAAGACAGGGGGAATGGGGGAGGGTATGAGGAAGGCAAGGTTAAGAGTGAGGGGGAAGGGTATGAGAGGGGGGAAAGGGGAAGGGGAAGAGAGAGGCTAGTGCACGGGGGGGAGGGGGCGGAAGGGACAAGCATGGGTAGGGGGGAAAGTGGAAGAGAGGGTCAGGAAAAGGAAGCGAAGGAAATGGTAGGGAAGAAAGACAGAAGAATGGAAGGTGAGAAAGAAAGCAGAGGAACAAGAGAAAGAAGAAAAAAAAGAAGTGGGAAGAGACGCAGCAGGACAGAGAGGGGAAAGGAAATGGCAAGGGCAAAGGCGAGGAAGAAAGAGGGGATTGGGGAGACGCTGTAGGGGAGGGGAGAGTGTCTGAGCAAACCGGTAATGGTCTTCCCCTCTCAGGAAACGGTGGCA
>NC_091559.1:24430544-24433044 GCF_042767895.1 Penaeus vannamei | reverse complement strand
TATTATAATCATTATTATTATCTTTTTTATTGTTATTATCATAATCGTCATTGTTGTTATTATCTTTCATTATAATGATTATTATTATCATTATCAGTGTTGTTATCTTTTATCATTACTAGTATTACCGTAATTAACATTATCTTTATTCTTATTATCATTATTATCATTTTCATTACTATGATCGTTTTCATTATTATTGCCATAATCATGATCATTATGATTATGATCATTATATTGTTATTATTAATATTGCTATTATTGTTATTATTATTATTGTTATTATTATCGTTATTATTATTATTATTATTATTATCATTATTATTATTATTATTATCATTATTATTATTATTACTCTTTTTATTATTACTGATATTATAATCATTACTATTATCGTTGCTATTACTATTATTATTATTATTACTATTACTATTATTGTTATCATTATCCTTATTGTTTATTATTGTTATCGTCAGCATTATCTATTTCTTTATTTTATCATTATTATCATTAACGTTTTTATCATAATTATCATCAGACTCTCAGACTGTTATCATCATCATTGACAATGCCATTTTCATGACATTCATTACTACTAAAGTTGGGAACCACCGACCTACGCCGGGGAGGCTGTTTTTAGTGGCGATGGATATTTTATTTGCTAGTTATTTTGCAGGATATCTCCAAAAAAAGGTTTTTACGAAGTTCTTAACCGAGGTGTACCTTAGCCTAAAGTAGATGCTATTAAATTAGCGGTGATCCTGATCATAATCCGGATCTAGTTTTTTTTTAATGATTACACCAATTTCCCCTATTGCCTTGGTCTTCAAAATCTAAATTACCTTCATCATTATCATAATTAAAATTCTAATCATCATTATCATTATTAATTTCATTATTACCATTATCATCATTATTATTATTATTTTTATCATCATCATGAAAATATTGATAGTAATGATAATTTACAATATCATTATCAGTATCACTGTTTTCATCAGTATTATTCTTAACTATTACTATTATTAATATCATTATTATTATCTGATATATTATCTTTATTCTTATTACCATTGTTATTATTATCATAAGTTTCATTATATTTTTTTCCGTTGTTATTATCAATAATAATACTATCATTACTATTGCTGTCAAAGCATTTTTCACTATTGTTGATATCACTATTGCTATCTATATTTATTTTTTTTTTATCATTTTTTCTATCATTACACTCTTATTGCAATTATCACTAATAGTATTATCATTATCTTTATTAACCTCATTGTTGTTTCTACTTTTTGGCGTTATCATTGTTATCTTCATTATCGCTGTTGTTGGATTTTTTATTACTATTATTTGCATTGTCATTATCATTCCTATAATTAAAATATAATTTACATTTGTTAACTTTCGCGATCACAAGCAACGCATGACAGTATTGTTTGTATTATCCTTTGTATTACCATTACACTACATTACTCTATGGTCCTTATCAAAAGAAACGATCAATGTATTAATGATCAGACATCACTTGACCTTTGACCTTAGGCTCTATTTGCAACAAAATTACAATCCTAATTTGCATTTGCTCAGTGTCTATTTGTACATCAGATCTTCCACCAAAGGTAAATTATTTTGATTTACTTCAATTATTTTTTTTCCCAAAATGCTTTGTACTTATATGCTATCTTATTTAAATACATGTTTATATGTTTATTCATAATTAATTTGTTAACATATCATTTATCCTTTTGATGTTCTAATAGACCTATCAAACCTATCCCGAGAGGTATATATACATCTAGCTCTATCTATATACTCACATATGTATGTTTATATAGAAAGATCGATATAGATGTGTATATATGTACGGTTGCACGTATGTATTTACCTCTGGGGGATAGGTTTGATACATGTGTGTGTACGTATGTGTGTGTGTGTGTGTGCGCGCTTGTGTGTGAGTGTGAGTATGAGCGTGTATGTGTGTGTGTGTGTGTGTGTGTGTGTGTGTGTTTGTGTGTGTGTGTGTGTGTGTGTGTGTGTGTGTGTGTTTCTATACATGTGTATGTATATTAGTAATGCGAATATAAGTCTCGAATATTACAATCCAATCCATATTTCATAATTCAGGTACCGATATCATATAACCGCTGAATGCTGTAACTGAATTGTGTGGATGCTTGCATTGTTCTACATCATTTATAGACGTTTGAATTTCCTATATTTAATTAATTTTGAACACCCTTGAAATATTTTGTCATCGAAAACTGAATAGCTGAAATAAGTATGACCGAAAACACGAGGCCTGAGAAGGGTTGGAGGGATAGGGTTGCCGCTTCGCATTAACGGTCTTCCCTCACGCAAATTATCCTCATTTTCTATTAGTTAAGAATTATATTCGCATATTCGCCCACCCCCCAAAGAAAAATGTATTTGGGAGCGCGAAGGCAGATAATACTGCGAAAAAGAATATATATATATATATATATATATATATATA
>NC_091559.1:24403044-24405544 GCF_042767895.1 Penaeus vannamei | reverse complement strand
GATGGATGACCTTCCTGCGTCCGTGCTCGAGGTGGGTGTCCTTCAGTCCGTTGCCAGATGGATGACCTTCCTGCGTCCGTGCTCGAGGTGGGTATCCTTATTTTCATTGCTAGATGGGTGACCTTCCTGCGTCCGTGCTCGAGGTGGGTGTCCTTCCGTCCGTTGCCAGATGGATGACCTTCCTGCGTCCGTGCCCTATTGGGTGTCCTCATATTCATTCATACGGTGGGTGGATTTCTTATGATCATTCGGAAGGTGACCTTTTTGCTTCCGTGCTCAAGGTGGGTGTCCTTCCATTCGTTGCCAGATGGGTGACCTTCCTCCATGCGTGATCAAGGTGGGTGTCCTTACGTTCATTGCTAGAGTGATTTATAGCATTGCGTCCGTTCAAAAGAAGGGGAGTCTCCTGTATCCATTCACAGGGTGAGAAACCTTCCTGCATTCATCCTGGAGAAGGAAGCACTACTGCGTCCTTTCTCAGGGGAGTGACCTTCCTGTTTCATCCTAGAGGTAAATGGCATCCTTCGTCCATTCTCAAGATGACTGACCCTCCTGATTCCTTTCTCAAAGAATTGTAATGATCCTATCTACCAACAACGTAACTTAAAGCTCAGACTTATCTTTCTGTCTATCTACCAACCAGTCTATCTATACATATAGCTTTCTACCTAGTTAGCTGTCAAGCTCTCTATAGATGTATACGTCTATATGTATGACTATCTGCACCTGTGTGTGTGTGTATATATATATATATATATATATATATATATATATATATATATATATATATATATATATATATATATATATTTTTTTTTATGTGTGTGTGTGTTTGTGTGTGTGTGTGCACATATATATGCATATATGCACATGCGACTTTCTGAATATGCTAGAATAAAAATATGGGGTAATTGAATACGCAGTGTTTTTGAATAGTGATATAATATTGAGAAAAGTATAAAAACTTTATTTTCTTAGTAGTGTACAGTGCACTCTAACTGGTTATATCTACTTGACACTTTGTGCTCATATCCTGTGGCTGCCTCCAGTCGATAGTATTCTTTTTTCTTCTTAAAGTTCCTTATCCTGTACATTTGTTATCTTTTGTGCCTCTTTTCATTTCCCGTTTCTTCCCTGCTTATCTCTTCCTTTGTTTCTCATCTATACTCCTCTGTTCAATTCCATTTTCATTTGACAATACGATTTATCGCTTTCGAAAGTATTTGGAAACTCGAAATGCAATCGTATTGATCAAAAGTTTAGAAATTTATCACGAAATGATTGAATGTTTTATTTTTTCTTTATTCCTCTTTCTTTCTTCTCTTTGTGACTACGTTGTCTAACCTTTCGTGAGGCGCCATTTCCACCTTTTTGTATCTCTCTCGTCTTTAGATTTGTTGTTAATAATGTAGTAGGCAGTCACTGGTAGGAGTCTGATCTCCACAAAGCTGGAAAAAAACTGTTTCAAAAGCTTAAGCTGAGGAGATATAGAAGAATTGAGATATCAATCATTCTATACACTCCGGAGAACTGTGCAGAATTTTAAAAGCTTTTCATCTTTTGATATGCATACATGAGAAAAAGAAAATCTATTTCTTTGGGCGATAAGAGGCCGGGTGCATCGCCACTTCTCTCCGGGAAGGAAGGGCCATAATGCCAAAGTACACAATGGGAAAATCGACCAAATGTCTCCGGGAAAATCCACTTTAATCTCCGTCCTGCATCTCTAGAGCGACGCAGATTGCCGGAGAGAAAAATTGGAGCATTAGCTTATGCGATCTTTCGCTTTCGTTTCATCTTCTGAAGGAGCATGAAGAATAAGGCGAAGTGATATTTTATGGTGATTACGCTAAAATAATACTCCTTTTCGCTCGCCCACTGATGCGTGACCCTTGATTTCCTGTCGCAGGTAATGTTCTCGAGTTGCAAGCCTTTCCCGGTAATGGCGTTTGCAACTTGGCAGGTAATCTGGGTAATCCTCCTCCTAATGCATGGATCTGCCCCGCTCTTAATTGCCTGCCTGAATCTACTCATTACCAGTAGTCAATGAGAGAGGAAAGGATCGTAAGTTATGAGAAAATGGCCCTCTCTTTTTTATCTCCTCGCGTTCTCTTTCTGTTGCTCTCTCTCTCTCTTCTATATCTGTTTTTTCTCTTTTTCTGAATGTCTTCCTGTCTATCTGTCTGTTGTCTCTTTCTCTGTCTGCCTACTATCTTTCTGTCTCTGTCTCTATCTGTCTCAGTCTCTCTCTCTCTCTCTCTCTCTCTCTCTCTCTCTCTCTCTCTCTCTCTCTCTCTCTCTCATTCTTTCTCTTTCTGTTTCTGTGAAGTGCTCTGGAAAGGATCCAAACGTTAGCACCACTTTGTGTGATTTGTGTTGTGATATACCTCTCGCAGGTGGTGTGCAGAAACGCACGGTCTGGTTCCAAGGTTTTATTGAAGATAGTTGATGGAACCATAGACGGAGGCTGGAAACAGGCCCGGCAAGAGGGCGTGGAGTG
>NC_091559.1:24388044-24390544 GCF_042767895.1 Penaeus vannamei | reverse complement strand
AGGCCGCATTCACACCGCCCGCCCGTGGTGTCAGGAATATTAACAGCGATCCCCGATTTTTGTGTTTGTCGGAAAAGGACACGCGCGATGACGCCATAGATGGATTTCGAGGACTCGGGATTTCGCGCTGATAGGTGTGGGTCTCGATCGGGCGAGGGGGTGCGTTCGGCGTCCTGTCAGAGGGGATTTGACTGTGTTGGTCTTGGTATTGAGTTTAGGACGTGTAGGAGCGCACAAAGGAGCAGGCGACAAAAGGGAGATTCTCCCTTTGTTGGATCAGACGCCCGTTCGAAGGGTTTACATTTTTGTAAGCAGTGTACTTCTTTACGTGAGATGGAAGGATTAGGCACGTATACGAAATTAGAATAATAGAAGATAACAACAGAAGTGATAATAAACACTGATACATAATTGTACATGTATGTGTATCTATCTATATATCTATCTATCTATGTATATATATATATATATATATATATATATATATATATATATATATATATATATATATATATATATATATATATATATATATATATAAACATACACACATGTGTATGTGTGTGTATGAAACACAAATGAAATATACCACCACGAACATAGATTTCCTGCAATGCGCACATCATCGCTCGCTAAACACAAACATTGCACTGCGAGCCGTTTCCACCCCTTTCACGTACTGTTTATCTTTACAAAAGAGAGACCGTTTTGGCTAAAGTGAAAATACATTAGTTTACATTGTGGTGTTTTCAGCAGGTTGGACATTTCAATTTATGTTCACACCGATGCAATCAGAGGACTAATTAACTGTTGCCAAACCATATGTATCATTCAACATCCTGTCAACAATGAAAAGTTTCCTCCCATATTACAGTTAACTCGCACAGTCGATCGCGTGTCCTGAAAAATAAAAGCCTAGGATAAGCATGTGTGAATGTGCAGGTGAAAATAACGTAAATAAGGACAACAATGAGAATGAGACTGAGGATGGCCGAAATATTGTACAAACACTAATAGGATTTAGGAAGAATAATAAGGATACCGGTGATGATAGTGGTAGCTCATAGCTATGATAATGAAATCTAATGATAACAACAGTAGGAATGACGATGGTTATGATAATTATGGTAATGATCATCTTAATATTGATAATGACGAGGATGATTATAACAGTAATAATAATATTATCATCAACGGATGATGCTACATTTCCATCATGGAAAAATCTGGGTCGCGGGCCGGGTGATGTAAGGATGCCGTCAAGAGCGAAGACCAGCGTGACGGAAAACACTCGCCACGAGCGCAAAAACCTATTGGAGCGTAATTTGACTCATTTGGCGCTCAGAAGAAGGCTTTTGAATTAATCCCATCGATAAGCGAATGTGGAATGTAACGTGTGTAAACCGCGACTGGATGAGAGCCGGCTCCACGGAGGACGCCATTTCCATGCTGCGCACCGTACTCCTGGCCGCTGTGACCGGCGGCGCAGATTGTATTGCGGAAAACTGAAAATTACAAAAAAATAGATATATGACACAAATAACGAGCGTTTCATATATATATATATATATATATATATATACATATATATACATATATACATGTATATATATACATTTTTATGAAATTATTATTATTATTATTATTATTATTATCATCATCATTTATTTACTGCATAGAAAGATGATATGGAGTATGTGCAAGGAAAATAAAATATTACAATCTGGATACAGTAAATCAAAAGACAAATATGGACTTTGGAAACTGGCAAAAAAGCTAAAAAAGTTAATGCAATATAACCTTGCAAAGGGAAGGTACACGGTCTGGCATACGCACCGCACGCCGGGGATGTTGGCCACTTACCGTATTTTCGGCCCTACGGTTTCAGTTGACGCACCGGATCCAGGAAGTTAACAAGAACAGCAACAATAGTAATAATAGAAATTGTAATAATAGTAAAAATAGAAATTATAGTACTAGTAATAATAGAAATTATAATAATAGTAATATTGATTATAATAATAATAATGATAATGATAAAGATATAATAATAACTATTATGATAATAAATGTGCTAGTAATAACAATAATGATAATAATGAAATAATAATAATAATGAGAGAAAAAACAATGTGAAGAAATAAGCCATGCCAGACGAATGACCCGTTAATTACATTGTAATAAACGAGGGATACTACTAAAATATTTGGAATACTTAAGTCAAAGGATGTTAAAATAATGTAATGAGAGAATGGTGTGAGGAAGAGATTGAAGGGAAAATGCATAATCATTGAGCTTAATTACAGAGCCGTGTTGAAACTACGTAACGGAGCAAATGTTACCAGTAATTAGTAGGCAGTACGTGCTGAACAGCGAAATTTAGTTATCGGGATAAATAATCAATCCACCGAGCTTTTCATTCGTAAGGTATAGTCCATAGATTTCATAGGAAGTGAACAAAGCTCAAAGATAAATCAGTATTCAGTATATGAGACGTGAC
>NC_091559.1:24378044-24380544 GCF_042767895.1 Penaeus vannamei | reverse complement strand
ATACCTATAATTAGTCACTCATTATGATTATTATCCTCAGAATTTCAGCATCATTTCTGGCATGGTTATTTATCCCGATTACTCTTATCACTATCTTCATCATCCCCATTTCATCTTTTTCTTTCTCCTAAACACAAACACATGCGGACGGGAGAAATGGATATTTCCTTTGAAGCCCTGAGCTAATCACAGCCTCGTCCCTCTCTATCAACAGGCGGTGGACCGAGACCCTCCACATGGGAAGTCGGTCTGGAGGCTGACGGTGGAGGTGCGCGACGGCCAGCCAGCGGGACAGCAACCCGACCTGGACGACATATTCCTGGAGGAGGAACACGACCTGCGACGCCGTCCGGAAGGAGGCTTTCACCACCCGAGCGTCAAGGTGTCTTGGGGGCGACACGACACACCCACGGCCACTACCACGGAAGATAACCATGGTGGTGGACAGGGACAAAAACCGTCATATCTTTACAGGACTTCGAGAGCGTCTGCGATTGACAGGACGCAGAGACAGGTCGTGGGAAGAGGAGAAAGAGATCGTGATAAAGGGTGGCTCAAGTCTAAAAGTAGGGGCAAAAGACGTAAGCGAGAAGAATCAGGACAGAATGCAGCCGCGGACACACTTCTGCCTCGAGAACCTCTGAAAATACAATCAGCTGAGGAGGCGCAAGCAGAAGCATCACCGAGTAAAGATCCGCTGAGAAGTTTAGATGAAGGCAACGTTCACGCACAACTACCGGCGATCGCAGCTAATACGGACAGCAGTTTCTTAAAGTTTCTGGATTCTGAATCACATGTGACGGAAAGTGCAGATCGGGTACGAAGTGCTGCCACCACTGATTTGGGGAAAAGGGATAGTGAATTGGTTTCTGAAACCTTACAAGTACTAAGATCGAGCGAGAGTTCAGCTCAAGAAAATATACTTGACAAAAGAAAGGCAAAGAGAAAAACGGAAAAGAAAAGGAAGGACATTGGAAAGACAGTACAAGAAAAGCGGGAGGAAGAGAATAAAACGCTTTTCGAGTTGAAATATGCAGTGGCAAACACTATGCATCCCTCCTCCTCTCCTCTCCCTGTCGACGAAGCGCCGGCAGGTCTCGGAGATCGAGATCATACAAGAAACAGCCAAGCCGCCCACACGCCGAGTTCCTCCAACCCCGTCGCGATCACTGGAAGGGAGAACTTCCATATCACTAACCCGAGACGAGGTCTCGGCGCCCTGAATCAGATAAGAACCAGAGAGCAGAACGTACCAGGGCGGAGCCGGAGGTCCGAATGGACTAAGGCAGGCTTAGAGGACGACACTAAAGCTGGAGAGCGACACGTGCGAAACAATCCTCACAACGGGGCTGCATGGGACGTTAGAGCGCCCACAATGGGGCCATACAAAGCCTTCCTCCTGGAGGGCGGGGGCTGCGCTCACAGGGGCGGAAGAGGAAGTAATGAGCGTGAGGAGAATTCCAGGACGGGGTCCGAGGGGGACCCGGAGGAGACCGAAGGAGGCCCCGTGCACGTGGTGGAGACGGTGGTAACGGTCTTCGTGAAGGACATCAACGACAACGCTCCGGTCTTCTCCAACACGACCATGTTCGCCTCGGTGCAGGAGAACGGCGCTGTCGGTGAGTTTTGTTTTGGTTTTTGCCCGGCGCACCTTTTGCATGTAGATAACGCTGTCTTTGTGGCTTAAAAATGTTTTTAACACATCTAGCACACGTGTACATGATCGTGAAATTCCGGCCGAAAAGGATAAAAAGGGAGTGAACAAGCAAGTATAATAATCATGACATAGCGACAAAATTCGCACACCAAGAAATTGCAGAAGCTCCAACCAGTCTCCGACTCCGATTCATAAAGTTTCGAAAAAAAAATCCATTCTTTCTATTTCACGGTTTCTTTCATAACCAAATCCGGTTCTATCTCGTTCCCCTTTCACCTTCTCCCGTGATTGAACATCCTCGGCCATGGAGAGACTGAGACGCAGGTTAGGGACGGGGGGGGGTACAGTTACATAAAAAAACGATTCAAGGATAACTAATTGCGTTTGTGGGTATCATTCACACGCACACATTGATGAATGTATTTATGATAAAATAAATACATCTTTTTCTTTCAATCCATCTACCTATCTATATGATTACACACACACACACACTATCTGTCTATCTGTAGTCTATTGTTATTATAGTTATTTCATGTGCGTGTATATCATGTGTTGAAATATAACTCTTAAAGCTGTAAATAAACGATTTCAGCTGAAACTGAAATAGGAGAAATCATTTCATTGTTTTTGCTGTAATCAAAACGAGCTGGGAGAAATAGCAGCTGGACTGATGATGGGACTGTGGTTTCCGGCATTCGAGAGCCAAATATCCAGGGGCTGCAGGCGGCGGAAAGAGGAGGGAGTGGAGATGCCAATTAAACAAAATGACGTGTAGTAAACATAGTAAAAAAAAGGAAAGAATTATTTTTTTTGTTATTATTAGTAGTAGTATTGTTGTTG
>NC_091559.1:24340544-24343044 GCF_042767895.1 Penaeus vannamei | reverse complement strand
ACCAAGCCCCCCCCCCCCCCCCCGTTCACCGCTGGACCAAACATGGTTGGTGTCAGGAAGGGTATCTCGTGAAGGAAGGCCGGTGCCGTTCAATGTGAAGCCTGGCAAGGAAAGTACCTCGCGTAAAATGGGAGTGAAATTGCATATCGCAATGGCTACATATTTTACTAAAGAAATTGAAAAATCATCCCAGACTTAGGGATATATTTCAAATCATAAAAGCTTTAGAAAACTTCACCGACGATATTCATATTCAATGAAATGCATAGCCTTGCAGCGTGCACGTATTTTCATTCTGAATATTGAATGAAACATTTGTCTTTATCACAATAAAGATCTTTGTCTCGCATTTCTGTCTTCCTGTCTGTCTGTCTGTCTGTCTGTCTGTCTGTCTGTCTCTCTCTCTCTCTCTCTCTCTCTCTCTCTCTCTCTCTCTCTCTCTCTCTCTCTCTCTCTCTCTCTCTCTCTCTCTCTCTCTCTCTCTCTCTCTCTCTCTCTCTCTCTCTCTATATATATATCTCTCTCTATCTCTCTATCTCTATCTATCTCTATATCTCTATATATATATATATATATATATATATATATATATATGTATATGCATATATATAGTGCACACACACACACACATATATGTATATGTATATATATATATATATATATATATATATATATATATATATATATATATATATATATATATATATATATATATATATATTCATTTATTTATTTATTTATTTATATATTCATTCATTCTTTATTTCTCAGTACAATGCTCATCAATGTTTTCAACTTATTATAATTATCAGTTATGAAAATCTTTCATTAATATATTATGTCCTGCATTAATGTATTTTCTTCAAAGTTCATTATTATGTATTTTTTATTGAATCTTTTTGTAAACCTCTCTTGGAATACACTTATATATTAAAGTTATCTTTCATTATTAGTCACTCATTTCATCATGAATTACTATGAAGTACTAATTAGTGTCAACAGATACGTTAACTCATTCCATATAATTTATTATTATTTCTTCTGTCACTAAATTAAACAACACAAAAACACAAAAGAATAGACAAAATAAAAAGAAGAAATCCTGTCCCCAAAATACATTAATAAAGCGCAATGCATCGCCCTGGTCCTAACAAAGACAAAGTACCGAGCAAAGAAAACGACAAAAAACAGCAACCGGCAGAGAGGTCTCGCCAAGGCCTCGGGCGGCGGAAAGTGGCCGAGGCAATCCTCCCAAGAACACGGGTCGGCGCTCAAGACGCTGCTGGTGGTGGTTTGGGGGGGACGACGCGATCACTTGCTGGGCATTAGTAACAACCATTGTGAGCAATTAAGATTGCAGTAATTAGATTTTATATATATATATATATATATATATATATATATATATACATACATAAATATATATATATATATATATATATATATATATATATATATATATATATATATATATATATAT
The DNA here is from genome assembly GCF_042767895.1 of Penaeus vannamei. Lineage (NCBI taxonomy): Eukaryota > Metazoa > Arthropoda > Malacostraca > Decapoda > Penaeidae > Penaeus > Penaeus vannamei. The sequence goes on along the minus strand of NC_091559.1, from coordinate 24,341,564 downwards.
ATATATATATATGTATATATATATATCAACAAAAATGGTAATGATAATTATAATGATAATCACATTAGTGATCATGATAATGATAATGATGATAATAATAATAATAAAAGTGAGAATAATAGTAATAATGATAATAATAAAATCAATAATAATAAAATTATAGAAATTGCAGTGTTAATAATCATAATGACAATAATAATAACAATAATTATAAAATCAATGATGATAATGATAGTAGTAGTAGTAGTAGTAGTAATAATGATGATAATAAAAATAATATTGATAACAATGATGATGATGATGATAAAAATAATGATAATGATAGTGATAATAATGATAATGATAATGTAATGATAATAATAATAATAATAATAGTAATAATAAAATAATACTAATAACAATGATAAAAGATGGTAACAATGATATTGATAATGAAGATAACTACGCTGATGATAATATTAATGGTATTATCAATAATAACAATAATAATAATAATTATTATTATTATTTCTATTATAATGATATTAATGATAATGATGATAATAATAATAATTACTATCATTATTATTTACTTGCAAAACCCTGACACGTAAACCCTACATTCCGCGCTATGTACTTCTGGCAATATTGCCAATTCATGTAACCGTGACCCTCCATCAGCTAATAAGGGGCTGCGCAGGGGGAAGGGAAACGAGGGAAATGATCTATTTTCTCCCCAGCGAAATAGGACTTTTAAAATTCCGAAACGTGTCTCATTCCGTCCCGCCCGCAAGAATGACAAAGCAATGACTGCTGAAATAGCATAAGCCTTCGGAGCCTCTCCCTCTTTCGGGGTGATGGAGGGCCGCTGGCTGTGGCAGGGCGTGTGGTGGGAGCAGGTTAACTAAGATTAGCTTTTTTCCCTTCTCTTCCCAAATGTAGGGGAGAGAAAAGAAAATTGAAATAACGTGGTGGCATTTCTCCTCCCGTCGCCCCAGGTGGTGGAGGGCAGCGGGTGGGGGTGGGAGCACTTCGGGCTGC
>NC_091559.1:24285381-24290381 GCF_042767895.1 Penaeus vannamei | reverse complement strand
AAAGTTCTAGCTCTTAGAGCAAAGTTCAGGCCCTTAGAGCAAACTTCTGTCCCTTCGAGCAATTTTCTAGCTCTTGGAGCAAAGTTCAGGCCCTTAGAGCAAAGTTCAGGCCCTTAGAGCAAAATTTTAGCTCTTAGAGCAAAGTCCTAGCCCTTTGAGCAAAGTTCTGGCCCTTAGAGCAAAGTTCCGGCTCTTAGAGCAAAGTTCAGGCCCTTAGAACAAAGTTCTAGCTCTTAGAGCAAATGTCAGGCTCTTAGAGCAAAGTTCTGACCTTTAGAGCAAGTTCAGGCCCTTAGAGCAAAGTTCAGGACCTTAGAGCAAAGTTTTAGTTCTTAGAGGAAAGTTCAGGCCCTTAGAGGAAAGTTCAGGCCCTTAGAGGAAAGTTCAGGCCCTTAGAGGAAAGTTCAGGCCCTTAGTGCAAAGTTCAGGACCTTAGAGCAAAGTTTTAGTTCTTAGAGGAAAGTTCAGGCCCTTAAAGGAAAGTTCAGGCCCTTTGAGCAAAGTTCAGGCACTTAGAGCAAAGGTCAAGCACTTAGAGCAAAGTTCTAACCCTTAGAGCAAAGTCCTGGCCCTTAGAGCAAAGTTCAGGCACTTAGAGCAAAGTTCTGGTCTTTAGAGCAAAGTTCAGGCTCTTAGAGCAAAGTTCTAGCTCTTAGAGCAAAGTTCAGGCCCTTAGAGCAAAGTTCTGGCCCTTAGAGCAAAGTTCAGGCCCATAGAGCAAAGTTCAGGCCATCAGTGCAAAGTTCAGGCCCTTAGTGCAAAGTTCAGGCCCTTAGAGCAAAGTTCAGGCCCTTAGAGCAAAGATCTAGCTCTTAGAACAAAGTTCTAGCACTTAGTGCAAAGTTCAGGCCCTTAGAGGAAAGTTCAGGCCTTTAGAGCAAAGTTCTAGCTCTTAGAACAAAGTTCAGGCCCTTAGAGCAAAGTTCTAGCTCTTAAAGAAAAGTTCAGGCACTTAAAGCAAAGTTCTAGCTCTTAGAGCAAAGTTTGGGCCCTTAGGCAAAGTTCAGGCCCTTAGAGCAAAGTTCTAGCTCTTAGGGCTACATTCAGGCCCTTAGTGCAAAGCTCAGGCCCTTAGAGCAAAGTTCAGGCCCTTAGAGCAAATTCTAGCTCTTAGAGCAAAGTTCAGGCCCTTAGAGCAAAGTTCTAGCTCTTAGAGCAAAGTTCAGGCCCTTAGAGCAAAGTTCTAGCTCTTAGGGCTACATTCAGGCCCTTAGTGCAAAGCTCAGGCCCTTAGAGCAAAGTTCAGGCCCTTAGAGCAAATTCTAGCTCTTAGAGCAAAGTTCAGGCCCTTAGGCAAAGTTCAGGCCCTTAGAGCAAAGTTCTAGCCCTTAGAGCAAAGTTCTAGCTCTTAGAGCAAAGTTCTAGCCCTTAGAGCAAAGTTCTAGCCCTTAGAGCAAAGTTCTAGCCCTTAGAGCAAAGTTCTAGCTCTTAGAGCAAAGTTCAGGCACTTAAAACAAAGTTCTAGCTCTTAGAGCAAAGTTCAGACCCTTAGAGCAAAGTTCTAGCTCTTAGAGCAACGTTCAGGCCCTTAGAGCAAAGTTCTAGCTCTTATAGCAAAGTTCAGGCCCTTAGAGCAAAGTTCAGGCCCTTGGAGCAAAGTTCAGGCCCTTAGAGCAACTTTCTAGCTCTTGGAGCAAAGTTCAGGCCCTTAGAGGAAAGTTCAGGCCCTCAGAGAAAAGTCCAGGCCCTTAGAGCAAAGTCCAGGCCCTTACAGCAAAGTTCAGGTCCTTAGAGAAAATTCAAGCTCTTAGAGCAAAGTTCTAGCTCTTAGAGCAAAGTTCAGGCCCTTAGAGCAAAGTTCAGGCCCTTAGAGCAAATTTCAGGCCCTTAGGCAAAGTTCAGGCCCTTAGAGCAAAGTTCAGGCCCTTGGAGCAAAGTTCAGGCCCTTGGAGCAAAGTTCTAGCTCTCAGAGCAAAGTTCAGGCTCTTAGAGCAAAGTTCTAGCTCTTAGAGCTACATTTAGGCCCTTAGTGTAAAGTTCAGCCCCTTAGAGCAAAGTCCAGACCCTTAGAGCAAAGTTCTAGCTCTTACTGCAAAGTTCTAGCTCTTAGAGCAAAGTTCAGGCCCTTAGAGCAAAGTCCAGGCCCTTAGAGCAAAGCCCTAGCTCTTAGAGCAAACTTCTGTCCCTTAGAGCAAAGTCCAGGCTCTTAAAGCAAAGTTCTAGCTCTTAGAGCAAAGTTTTGGCCCTTAAGCAAAGTTCAGGACCTTAGAGCAAAGTTTTACTTCTTAGAGGAAATTTCAGGCCCTTAGAGGAAAGTTCAGGCCCTTAGAGCAAAGTTCTAGCTCTTAGGGCAAAGTTCAGGCCCTTAGAGCAAAGTTCTAGCTCTTAGAGCAAAGTTCTAGCTCTTAAAGCAAAGTTCAGGCCCTTAGAGCAAAGTTCAGGCCCTCAGAGCAAAGTTCTAGCTCTTAAAGCAAAGTTCAGTCCCTTAGAGCAAAGTTCTGGCCCTCAGAGCAAAGTTTGGGCCTTTGAGAAAAGTTCAGGCCCATAGAGCAAAGTTCAGGCCCTCAGTGCAAAGTTCAGGCCCTTAGAGCAAAGTCCAGGCCCTTAGAGCAAAGTCCAGGCCCTTAGAGCAAAGTCCAGGCCCTTAGAGCAAAGTTCAGGCCCTTAGAGCAAAGTCCAGGCCCTTAGAGCAAAGTTCAGGCCCTTAGAGCAAAGATCTAGCTCTTAGAACAAAGTTCAAGCACTTATTGCAAAGTTTAGGCCCTTAGAGCAAAGTTCAGGCCCTTAGAGGAAAGTTCAGGCCCTTAGAGCAAAGTTCTAGATCTTAGAACAAAGTTCAGGCCCTTAGAGCAAAGTTCTAGCTCTTAGAACAAAGTTCAGGGCCTTAGAGCAAAGTTCTAGCTCTTAAAGAAAAGTTCAGGCACTTAAAGCAAAGTTCTAGCTCTTAGAGCAAAGTTCAGGTCCTTAGAGCAAAGTTCTAGCTCTTAGAGCAAAGTTTAGGCCCTTAGGCAAAGTTCAGGCCCTTAGAGCAAAGTTCTACCTCTTAAAGCAAAGTTCTAGCTCTTAGAGCAAAGTTGAGGCCCTTGGAGCAAAGTTCAGGCCCTTAGAGCAAAGTTCTAGCTCTTAGGGCTACATTCAGGCCCTTAGTGCAAAGCCCAGGCCCTTAGAGCAAGGTTCAGGCCCTTAGAGCAAATTCTAGCTCTTAGAGCAAAGTTTAGGCCCTTAGGCAAAGTTCAGGCCCTTAGAGCAAAGTTCTAGCCCTTAGAGCAAAGTTCTAGCTCTTAGAGCAAAGTTGAGGCACTTAAAGCAAAGTTCTAGCTCTTAGAGCAAAGTTCAGGCCCTTAGAGAAAAGTTCTAGCCCTTAGAGCAAAGTTCTAGCTCTTAGAGCAAAGTTGAGGCCCTTAGGCAAAGTTCTAGCCCTTAGAGCAAAGTTCTAGCCCTTAGAGCAAAGTTCTAGCTCTTAGAGAAAAGTTGAGGCACTTAAAGCAAAGTTCTAGCTCTTAGAGCAAAGTTCAGACCCTTAGAGCAAAGTTCTAGCTCTTAGAGCAAAGTTCAGGCCCTTAGAGCAAAGTTCTAGCTCTTATAGCAAAGTTCAGGCCCTTAGAGCAAAGTTCAGGCCCTTGGAGCAAAGTTCAGGCCCTTAGAGCAACTTTCTAGCTCTTGGAGCAAAGTTGAGGCCCTTAGAGCAAAGTTCAGGCCCTTAGAGCAAAGTTCAGGACCTTAGTGCAAAGTTCAGGACCTTAGAGCAAAGTTCTAGCTCTTAGAGCAAACTTCTGTACCTTCGATAAACTTTCTAGCTCTTGCAGCAAAGTTCAGTCCCTTAGAGCAAAGTTCAGGCCCTTAGAGCAAAATTTTAGCTCTTAGAGCAAAGTCCTAGCCCTTTGAGCAAAGTTCTGGCCCTTAGAGCAAAGTTCAGGCCCTTAGAACAAAGTTCTAGCTCTTAGAGCAAATTTCAGGCTCTTAGAGCAAAGTTCTGACCTTTAGAGCAAGTTCAGGACCTTAGAGCAAAGTTCTAGCTCTTAGAGCAAAGTTCAGGCCCTTAGAGCAAAGTTCTAGCTCTTAGAGCAAAGTCCAGGCCCTTAGAGCAAACTTCTGTCCCTTCGAGAAACTTTCTAGCTCTTGCAGCAAAGTTCAGGCCCGTAGAGCAAAGTTCAGGCCCTTAGAGCAAAATTTTAGCTCTTAGAGCAAAGTCCTAGCCCATTGAGCAAAGTTCTGGCCCTTAGAGCAAAGTTCCGGCTCTTAGAGCAAAGTTCAGGCCCTTAGAACAAAGTTCTAGCTCTTAGAGCAAATTTCAGGCTCTTAGAGCAAAGTTCTGACCTTTAGAGCAAGTTCAGGCCCTTAGAGCAAAGTTCAGGCCCTTAGAGCAAAGTTTTAGTTCTTAGAGGAAAGTTCAGGCCCTTAGAGGAAAGTTCAGGCCCTTAGTGCAAAGTTCAGGACCTTAGAGTAAAGTTTTAGTTCTTAGAGGAAAGTTCAGGCCCTTTGAGCAAAGTTTTAGCCCTTAGAGCAAAGTTCTAGCCCTTAGAGCAAAGTTCTAGCCCTTAGAGCAAAGTTCTAGCTCTTAGAGGAAAGTTGAGGCACTTAAAGCAAAGTTTTAGCCCTTAGAGCAAAGTTCTAGCTCTTAAAGCAAAGTTCTAGCTCTTAGAGCAAAGTTCAGGTCCTTAGAGCAAAGTTCTAGCTCTTAGAGTAATGTTCAGGCCCTTAGAGCAAAGTTCTACCCCTTAGAGCAAAGTTCTAGGTCTTAGAGCAAAGTTGAGGCCCTTAGAGCAAAGTTCAGGCCCTTGGAGCAAAGTTCAGGCCCTTAGAGCAAACTTCTGTACCTTCGAGAAACTTTCTAGCTCTTGCAGCAAAGTTCAGGCCCGTAGAGCAAAGTTCAGGCCCTTAGAGCAACTTTCTAGCTTTTGGAGAAAAGTTCAGGCCCTTAGAGCAAAGTTCTAACCCTTAGAGCAAAGTTCAGGCCCTTAGAACAAAGTTCTAGCTCTTAGAGCAAAGTTCTGGCCCTTAGAGCAAAGTTCTAGCTCTTAGAGCAAAGTTCAGGCCCTTAGAGCAAAGTTCTAGCTCTT
>NC_091559.1:24227881-24230381 GCF_042767895.1 Penaeus vannamei | reverse complement strand
TACCTTTCCAATGCCATACAAGCCGGACGTTGTGTCACACCCCAGAATATCAAAAGAATATTATTACATATGGCTGAACCTAGTGATTCTTTACACATCTTTATATCCCAGACATTTACACACCTGCCGCTTAGCTTTGGCCCGGAGTATTTTTGTTGGTCTGATAGATAAGGAGAACCAACAGATCGTCGTTTCACCAGTTTCAGTTGCTTCTGTCTGTGATGATGCTTTAACAACTTTTTTGAACAATGAGAATGTCTGCATCAGCATTGGCATGGTAACTCTGCTTCAAGCATATTCATGAATCTTAGTTTGTTCTCTTTCTTTGCAAGAAAAATGTTTTGTGACAGTGTCAGTAGTATATTTTCTTGGAAATTTACAGCTTCTCTTCGTTGATAGGCCATGTCCTTTTTTATTTTTAAAGCCATGTCCCCCACATTCAGGTAATGATTTAAGGACTTTCTACTCTCAGGATTTCTCTGGAATATTTTATGATGCATAGTTCCCTGAGTTAGAGAAACTTTATTTTGTTTGTGTTGCAGTTACTTTGAGGTTCAACTTTTTCTTATACCTTAGATTGACATGACTATAATTTTTTTAGTTTAATTTGTTTTTTAGCTGCAGTCTTCGTTATTTTGGTTATTTCCGCAATGCCACTCCGAACCTTCACAGATTCCCACACGCTTACCCTTCTCAGCTCGCCCTCCAGAGCTTGCCCGTCACAGTTCGTCCTCCAAAGCTCGTCCTTCAAAGCTCGCTCTCTACAGCTCGTCCTTCACAGCTCGCCCTCCACAGCTTGTCTTCCACAGCATATCCTCCACAGTTCGCCCTCTACAGCTCGTCCTTCACAGCTCATCCTCCACAGCTCGCCCTCCAAAGCTCGTCCTTCAGAGCTCGCCCTCCAAAGCTCATCATCCACAGCTCGCCCTCCAAAGCTCGTCCTTCACAGCTCGCCCTCCACAGCTTGTTTTCCACAGCATATCCTTCACAGCTCGCACTCCACAGCTCGTCCTTCACAGCTTGCCCGTCACAGCTCACCCTCCAAAGCCTATCATCCACAGCTCGCCCTCCACTTCTTCGCAGCACCACATGCTTCGTGCCCCATTTCCCCCTCATTGTATTTCCCTTCTCGTTCCCGTCATTTCCTTCAGCCTTCGCTTCAACGATACGCCTCATCTACCATGTTCTCTTCTCGCTGTCCATCTTTTGTCTTTGATTTTCCTTCTTGTTCTTTTGTTACGCATTTCTCTTATTCGATGTATGGTCCTCCTCTGATGTGTCCAGCTCTTAATTTTTTTCTCTCTCTTTCTCTTTCTCATTCTCTGTCTGTCTGTATGTCTGTCTGTCTGTCTGTCTCACTCTCTCTCTTTATATATATATATATATATATATATATATATATATATATATATATATATATATATATATATATATACATATATATATATATATATATACATATATACACCTCTAACTCCTTCATGTCTCTCTCTCTCTCTCTCCTTACATCTTCTACCGTCATGTAACTGGTTTTAGAGTGATGTAAGTTTTCATTTGTTTTTGTTTTCTGGAAGCCAATGTTAACAACAAACTTTATGATGATTTTTTTCAACCTTGGATAATGTTTTAAATCGAGTATTTCTTTATCGAATACTGAAAAATAATAGTAGTATCTTTCATGATGATTTTTCCTCTTTCCCTTCGTCATTTTCTTAATTTTTTTAACTTTCTTTCTGCCTCTACTTAGAGTACAGCAAATACACCAAAACCACTCCCCAATTTCAGATCATTGTAGCCCAAAGTCCCACCATCTTCACACCTTTGTTCCTTCTATTCATTAAGTTATTCATTTATTCATGTATCTATATCTACCACTCCATTTTACTGCGACGCGAAGTGGGCAAAATCCTTAGTTATCCGGATTTCCCAGCTCTCCACTTCGTTCCCAGCAAGCACAAGATCCAACCTTTTCTCATCATCGCAAGCGCTGCCTTCCAGCTCCTCTCAGTCCTCCTCAGACGAGCTTCCTGTCCTCAAACCGACCATGAGCTTCTCCAGACGAAGCATAGATGGCGTTGGTATCAGGGAGGTCTTACGCGTCGCTTAGCTGCTGTCGGTGAGGAACCGGATCTTCCCTTCCCGAGAGGAGTAGCTTTTAAGTCTTTCTCTTTTTCTCTCTCTCTCTCTCTCTCTCTCTCTCTCTCTCTCTCTCTCTCTCTCTCTCTCTCTCTCTCTCTCTCTCTCTCTCTCTCTATATATATATATATATATATATATATATATATATGTATGTATCTATATATGTATATATATATATGTATAAATATATATATATATATATATATATATATATATATATATATATATTATATATATTATATATATATACATATAAGTGTGTATGTAAACAATATATATATCTATATCTATATATATATCTATACATATATATATATATATATATATATATCTATATCTATCTATCTATCTATACATATAT
>NC_091559.1:24207881-24220381 GCF_042767895.1 Penaeus vannamei | reverse complement strand
ACTTCCCGTATCTAGACAGGAAAGAGAAAGTCTGAATGCATTACGCGTTACATAATTAAATGGTTTTATTTCTGTATTTAGTGTTCTTTATTATGTTTTCTCAAGTATTAACAAGAACGATTAACTTCACAAAGCATGACATGAGATTGAAGTGTTCGTCCGAGATGTCCTTTCTGTATTACATTGCAATTCACTGTAAACTTTATTACCTAGAATATTAGAAAAATAGAAAAAAGGCCAATATATTTTCTTAAATTACTCATTTTCATTATTATCTTTTTGTTTTTCGTGATTTTCGCCCTCTCTCCCCTTTGCATTTCATCCACCACATTTTTTTTGACATACAATTGCCATTTTCCAGTGCAATTAGTGAAATCACCATACTCCCTGCAAGAATTGCCATTATCATAATCTTTAACTAAATTGTAATGAATAACATAATTTATTCAGAAGCAACAACTTTCATGCAGTTCAGATAGGTGAAGTTTTGACATTATATCTGAGCCAAGTTCATTTCGAATTTGCTTAGAATTCATAAAATTACCCAGAGAAAAGAAAATAATTATTGGTGATAACAGTGATTGTGTTGATAACAATCTACGCAATAATGAAAATGGTGATAATGATTATACCAACAATGATTATGATATCCGAAGCTCCAGTACGATCATTAGAATGAAAATATTTTATTGATCATGATGACAGATACAACAATGATGATGTTAATGAAAACAAAAGAATCGAATTGATAACCAAAACGATAATAATAGTATATCAATAATGTCGACGATGAGGAAGATGATAGTAAGTATGATGATAATAGCAAAGAAGAGAAATGTTAAATGCAAACTTTTATGAAAAACGAAATATGAAAATTGATAGTATATGGGATTACCAAGAACAGTGAAGGATATTGAAGAGAAATGAAATAGATTATTGTAAGAAATATCTAATGGATAATAATGTAACGCTTTGAAAAAGCTAAAATCTTTGTAATTCACGTGATTCTTTAAAAAGAAATCATCTGAGTCACTTTTATATTTCAAATTGAATTTTGTTTGCAGTAAATAATGAAAAGAATGACAATTCACTCAGTTATACTGTAAAACAAAGCACACAATCTGTATTTCTTATTTTGCACAGATACACTCACTGGAAAGAAATGTTAATGACGAAAATAAAGTCATGGACTTTAGATGCAGAAGATGGTGAAACTCGACGATTCTTAATTATTTCATTAGTCGCTAATACTTTTCTCAACATTTCACTAACAAATATTTCATGTAAAGAAATGATGATGCTGATTAAGTTGATAATCACGGTATAAACATTATCGTTGATAATAATGATATTATATTTAATGATATCAATTATAATACACCTACGATAATAAAAAGGCTAATACTAAAAGTAATATTAATAGTAATTACGATAGTAGTAGTAGTAGTAGTAGGAACAACAACAATATTCATAATTATAACAATGGCGATAATAAATGTAATTATAATAGAATAATAATGATAATTATAATAATGGTAACATTAATACTAATACTAATAAAAATAATGATGATAGAGGTGGTGATAATGATAATGGTAATGATAATGTAAATGATAATGTAAATGATAATGTAAATGATAATGATAATGATAATTATAATGATCATGATCATTATCATGATCATGATAATAATCATAATTATTATGGAAATAATGATTGTGTTAATAATCATAATCTTAATGAAAATATATTGTTAGTGATAATGATAATAATGAAAACAATAGTAATGATAATGATAATATTAATATTGATGACAATGATAATGATATCGATAATTGTAATGAAATAATAATGATCATGATATCGCTAACGACGATAATGATGATGATGACAATGATGATAAATTCGAAATTTATAATGATAATAATACTAATAATGATGCTAATAATAAAAATAATAGTAATGATGATGATAACAGTAATAGTAATAAAAATGATAATAAAAATCATTATTGATTTTGTTTTTATCGTAATTATTATTACCAATATATTTTTTATTATCATTATTGTCATTATTTTCATCAATGTTATTTTTACTATAATTATTGTCATCAACATTGTCATTATTAGTATTATCAATATTGCTATCGTTATTATTATGATTATGATGATGATGATGATGATTATCATGATGTTATTACTATTATGATTATTATCGTCATGATTACTACTATTATTATTATTATCATTATTATTATCAATATCAATATTATTATCAATATTATTATCATTATCATTATTGTTAATATTTTAATTATTATTACTATTAATAATAAAATGAAATATTACTATTATTATAATTATATAAACAATAACAACAATGATAGTGATACACTACTACTAATAATAATGATAGCAATAATAAAGATAACTACAAAAACAATAACAGTAATAACGATAATGATAATAATGATAATAATGATAATGATAGCAACAATAATGACAATAGTAATGATAATAACAATAATAATAGCAAAAATGATGATAATAATAATAATGGTACAGTGATCATAATAAAAACAATAACGAAAACGATAGTAATAAGGATATTAAAAATGATAATAATAATGATAATGATGGTAATTACAAATACGATAATGTTATTATTATTATTATTTTCACTGTTGATGTTATTACTATTATTATCAATATATTGATGCATATTTTTCTTCAAGTCTGATGCCATTGAAATAAAGATTTACTGGCTGCCACCCATGGCTTTCTTTGCATGTGCCAAAGAAAGCCATGGGTGTAATATTTTATGAGGATTGACACCACAAAACGCTGGTTTTCTTTAAACTCATTTTTTTTTTCTGTGGCAGAAAAAAAACTGCACACATTTCTCATTAATTATTCACGTCCGCGGAAGCGTTTTAGCTGCTTCACTGTTGCGTAAGTGTATACTGTGAGCTATACACTTGAATATGGTGATACCAGGTGTATTGGCTTTGAATCTGCTGCTCACAGAATTCAGAGCACCCATGACATTGCATGCTCCATTAGCATCAAAGCCGACCATATTGCTTAGAAGGATCTGGTATGACAAGATTTTTATCGTTGAGTTTAGAGACTCCAGATGACCCATCATTCCCATCGTACAAATTAATAAGGTCTAGCATGGCCACCTTAATTAAATTATCATTGTCAAAATACTTGACAACTATATAACATAATAATCTAATTAAATTTGTTATTTTGAAGTTTAGTGTGCCATTTTTTTTAACAAAAACCTTTCTTGATCTGTGATAATTTCTTCCTTTTGATGGCCATTTGGGGTGCGACAGCGGAATCAGGAAACATTTTCCTGTTCAGTTCCAGAAGTTCGTCGCAGATAACTGAAAATGTAGTAAAATAAACAGAATAATCAGTATTTGATTGATTCATTTGTGGTAAACTTGCATTTGAATTCTTAAAAGGTTCCATTGTATATATATACTTTGCTAGTAGTACATTTTTAATCAAAGTATACACCACTTGAACGTCAAATGGTGCTCCTTCAGCTACGCCAAGGTGCTCCTCGACGATGGCACTGTCTTGCCTGTGGCTAGATGCCCGCTGAACCTTCTCCAGTGACACCTGCTGCCTCGATGTCCGATGGTATTTGAGACGGTCATATTGGCCATCAAGTGCCAATGGCATGCCTAATGAAAGAAACAATGGAATTTAGATTTTTTAAACATATGCTTGTGTCTATACATGTGTGTGCATGTGTGCGTATGTGCATGTACATGCGCGCGTGTGTATGTGAATGTGTGCGTTTGTGTGTGAAAATAAATTATTTTCTTGTATAAGAATGCTTAACCTGTCAGTATGCCCTGGTGGTGTTATCTGGCACTCTCATCAGCGAAGTCTCGACTAGGGCATTGGAAAGCTAGCTCTCTTAATCTGGCGGCATGATCTGGAACTATCAACCCAATAAGCAAATTATATCTTATTACCCTTATTGCTATATAATTCACTTAGACATTTAAATCTAATCTTCTCAAGGGAAGCATCAGAAGTATAGTCAAAATAAGTTTTATGACAATTTCATGTTAAAATGTTTTATCTGTTCATCGGTACTATTATCACTGACAAAAAGTACACTTTTCCAGAAAGGGGCGTTAATCTGATATATCTGCATTTAAGTCTACCATAAAACATACAAAAAGAGAACGTGATATAGGAAAATGAATTGATTATTTGAGCATAAGCAAATACATTGTACAAAGAAATACTAAATGATTTAATACTAAAACCTCGGTTGGTGATAACTATATCAAAAAACCATTTGCTTTGGAATTGATATTAACAAACTAGTAGATTTAAACAAGAATATATTTGAATATATATATATATATATATATATATATATATATACATATATATATATATATATATATATATATATATATATATATATATATATATATATATATAAATTATCTATATCAGATAATACTGCAAATAATAGTATCAATAAAAGTAAGTATCAATAATAATAATAAAAAAATCTCTGCCAAGGTAATGGATAATTGATACAATCATTTAAAAGATTCTTGGATCTAGATCATGATCTGGATCACCACCGATTCATTGGTATTTAATTCGGACTGTTAAACATTTCATAAAAATTTGTCATAACTTTTCCAGTTATATTACGCAGGATCTGGATGATGATCCGGATCAACACCGAAATTAAGTGTATATAAGTTAGGCTACGACACACGTGGTGAAAAATTCACAAGAATCTGTTAATAACTTATCCTTTTAACCAACTAATCAACACTACCAAAAGCATAATCTTAGCAGAGGTAAAGATAATAATGCAAACTAGAAGCACTCAGAGAGCGCATACCTCCGCCTGAGCAACAGGGTCACTGATGCAATGACAATATTTACGCAGGATGAACTACATTTAAATTATCTCTTTCTCAAGGACACTAGTGACGTTCATAAACATTATCTCCTTGGCAGACGCAATTAAGCTATGATAATGATGATGAATGAAAATCATATACATTACTAGCATTATCATTATTATTAGTAGTATATTAACATTGACAAATAATGATAACATAATAAAGACAACAATTATCAAGATAAAAATGATGATGTTAATAATAATAATGATAATAATAAGGATGAATATGATAATAGTAATAATAATTATTAAATAGTACTTACAGTAAAATAATGATACCGTATACTAGAAAAATCATAGTGATATTACTGTAAATGATAATAAATAATAAAGATAATTACATTATTGATGCTAAAGATAATGATTATCATAAGATAAATAATACAAATAATATAATTCATAGTGATAATAATAATAACGATATTAACAATCACAACAGCACGAAACGAATAATAGTGATAACAGTAATACTGGCAATAATGATGATAATTACGATGACGATAATGAAATGAATGATCATGAAAATTGCACGCCGGGTGTCGCTCCCGTGGGACCGCAGCCGCCTGTCCCTCCGGTGCGACGGTCTGCTTTCTGGCTTCCGGCCGGGCGTCTCCCTCGCGCGACGTAATCTTTGGACGTCAGTAACGTGTGGTATATCTACACAACTGATTTATTGTTGTACGCGTTGTGTCATGAGGCCATATAAAGAATTGACGTCAGTTTACCTGGAGTTGACGTCATAAATAAAGGAGTAGGGAATTATCATCAAAAAAGATAATGGAGTTGAAGTCACAATGGGAGGAGAAAGTAGGGGATTATTATCAAAAAGAAAAGGATTTGAAGTCAAAATGGGAGGAGAAAGTTGGGGAGGATTGTCAAAAATATATGAAAAAGTAACTACGTAAAGCGAATGTTTTTATTTTTGCTTCTTAAAAAAAAAAAATAATAAAAAAAAAAAAAAAAAAATAATAATAAATAAAAATAATACTGAATAGAGAGAGTCAGAGTTAGAGAGGTGTGCGTGCGTATATACATACATACATACATACATATATATATATATATATATATATATATATATATATATATATATATATATATATATATAAAGATATATATATATATATATATATATATATATATATATATATATATATATATTTCTATATATATATATATATATATAAAAATATATATATATATATATATATAGATATATATATATATAATCTTTATATATATATATATCTATATATCTATATATATATATATATATATATATATATATAAAGATATATATATATATATATATATATATATATATATATATATATATATATCTTTATATATATATATATATATATATAAAGATATATATATATATATATATATATATATATATATATCTATATATATATCTTTATATATATATATATATATATATATATATATATACATATATCTTATATATATATATATATATATATATATATATATATATATATATATATATATATATATATATATATATATATATATATATATATATATATATTTATATATATATATGCATATATATATATTTATATATATATTTATATATATTTATATATATTTATATATGTATATATATATATATATATATATAATAACAATAATAAATAAAATAAATACTGAATAGAGAGTCAGAGTGAGAGACGTGTGCGTGCGTGCAAGTGTACGTGTGTGTATGTGTGTGTGTGAGAGAGAGAGAAGTGTGCGCACGCGCACCGTGCCCGCGCTCACCTCTCTCTCTCTCTCGCACACACGCGCACGCACGCGTACCTCTCTCTCTCTCTCCCTCTCTCTGTATGTGTGTGTGTGTGTGTGTGTGTGTGTGTGTGTGTGTGTGTGTGTGTGTGTGTGTGTGTGTGTGTGTGTGTGTGTGTGTGTGTGTGTGAGGTGCTTGTGTGTGAGAATGGTGCGCGCGCGTGTGGCCATCTTACTCTCACGTAGAAGTAAATAACGTCACTTCCGAACATAGTTGTTGGTTCCATAGTCTCACCAGTGTTAAAGCCCGCGAAATTTTCCGTATATATAGGGGTGCTTGCAGTTCCTTCATCACTTCATTCGCCATGCCTCGAACTGCCTGCCGCCCACGCTCGCACTCCTCCGCCTCCTCTGACGTCGATGACCCGATGACAATAAGTTTCATTATTATCACTCTAGTCTTCTCTCCACTTGTATTTACATTGAAAAAATCTACCACTGAGGTATCAGAATGTATTACTTACTTGTCTTTCTCTTAAACTCCTACAGGCTTGCCATCGCCGTCGTCTGATGCGCCCCAGGTCTCCTGTTGAGGGTGAAGGCCCCCAGACCTCAAGTTTCGTTATTACTCTTGTGTTCTTTCCATTTTTATTCACATTGATAGAATCTAGCATGGAACTATCAGAAGGTACTACTTTTCTTTTCCACTCCCACAAGGACGTAATCGAGACCTCCAGCCCTCGACATCCTCGGTAGTTCCTGCGAGGGTGCTTCGTCATACCATCGCGATCGCCTGCACCCTCGGAACCTCGTTCGCCCACTTGTTTCCATATTTTGTCGGAAGAAAGTGGCGACGACTGGATGCCGAGTCGGGAGGGGGACGTCGCCGACCGCGTGTTCGACAAATCCAGTTCGTAGGACGAACTGGATTCCTTTCCTCTGGTTGACGCCGCCGTCGACACCACGCTGGACAGTGACGAGCTGCTTTCCAGCGTGGCTGCCAAGCTGGCTCTGAGGAAAGTACCTGGCTCCAAGGGGTTCACCTGGCGACACAAGGTCAACGTCCCGAAGATCGAGGAGTTCCGAAGCGATCCTGGGGTGAAGGTCCCTTTGGACGTCTCGGCCACGGCCTTGGAAGTCCTCGAGTGCTTTTCCACCGATGATCTCCCCGATCTTTTTATGACGGAGACCAACTGGTAATTTTCGATATTATCACTATTGTGTTCTTTCTAATTGTATTCATATTGAAAAAATCTAACATTGAGGAATCAGAATGTATTACTTGTTTTACTTTTTCACTCCCACAGGTACGCGGTTACCCACCCTTCTGCCGCCTCGCCACATATGAGGTGGACTCCAACGTCCTGGCAGGAGGTCAAGGCGTACCTTGGGATAGTCTCATAATGGGGTTGGTCAAAGTCTCCAGTTCCTGCGATTACTGGTCGACCAATCTCGTTCTTCGTCACCATCTCATTGCCGAGGTGATGAGAGATCGGTTCAACCAGTTGACGACACACATCCATTTCTCGCATTTGGAGGAGAGAGCTCCACTTCCAGAGGACAGGATGTGGAAGCTCTGACCAGTCGAGGACGCCCTCAACGACTCGTTCTGGACGACTCTCATCCCGGGGCAGGAGATCGCCATTGACGAGTCGTTGTGGAAGTTCCGTGGCCGGTTAGCTTTCTGGACTTACAACCCAACCAAGAAGGCGAGGTTCGGGTTGAAGGTGTATATGCTCTATGCCAGTACTGGCCCGGCTGCAGGGTACACCGGGAAGGACCTTGGCGACATGCCCTTTTCCACGAAAGCGGTGCTTCATCTCATGGAGTATGGCGGCTTCCTTGACAAAGGATACCAGTTGTTTGTGGACAACTGGTACACGTCGCCTACGCTCTTTCAGTTCTTGTAGTCACGTAGGACAAATGCGGTAGGGACAGCCCGGCTGAACAGGAAGTTTAAGCCCAAGTACCTCAGTGTGAGCTGGAGGGGTGATGTCAATTACCCCAGCAGTACGACGGGGTTGCTGGCCTTGGTGTGGAAGGACAGCAATAACGTCACCATGCTGTCTAACGTCCATACCGCCGCAATGGAAGGGGAGAAACCGTTGGTAGTAAAGGATTACGACGTCGGCATGAAGGGAGTCGATGTTGGTGATCAGATGGTGAACTACTACTCAACGCCTTGCCAGTCCAGAGTCTGATACAAGCAGAGTAAAGAATTATTTATTTTGCAAATTAGATGTAAATCTGTAAAGTTCAAAACGTAGTTTTCTTTAAAACTGAGTATTATCAGTGTACCTCCCCATATTTCTCTTTTTCTATTATTCTTTCTCATTACAGATATCTTCAAAGTGTCGTGTTAACCTTGAAGGAGGTTATGGTCATCACATAGCTTTTCCTCTCCTCCATTATTGTTTGGGTTGTTTGGACTGTCGAAGTACAGAGTTGGTCTTCGGGTACTTCATCTGCATATTTTCCTCTCTTCATGTTATGCCTGGGGCATGGTCTGGGGGTCTCTTTCGGGGTATAAGTATCCATGGATTGGGGAAGGAAAGTCACTTCGATTCTGACTTGCTGCACCTTGACTGTGGATCGGACTTCGGTCCAGCCTTCGTTTCTGGTTGGTCCTTCACAGTTGGGATTTTACTGTGTGTGCTTTCTCTCATGGATGTACTTCCTTCGCGCCAGGACTGACGAGTTGTGTCTCTTCACAAAATTATTTGTTTTTATGGTTGTGTGTATGAGACCACTGGTCTCTTTTGGACCATATCACATAAAACAAAATGCCTGATGATCCGTACCTCCAGTGTTGCATAAACTCTCGTGGAACCATGTCATCACTTAGGGACCACTGCTTGAGGTTCCATACCTCCAGTACTACCATTTCACATAGGAGACTACCGATCGGGGATCTGTACCTAAGAAAACACTGTTTGCTATGGATCCGTACCTTCAGTGTTAACACCACACTGAAAAACACTGCTCGAAGATCTTTTATCGATTCACATAAAAAAAAAACACTGATTCATAGTCTGTACACCCAGTGTTACCGTCACTTTTCAGGAGAACCAAGACGTATAATAAAAACACTGTTTGAGGGCCCGCACCTCTAGTGTTGGCTATAATTTTCATAGTCACAGGCTATAATAGTCATAGGCTTTAATTTCCATTTCCGATCACATAGGCGTAACACAGAGGATCTGTACCTCCAATGTTACCACAAAATTTTATAATAAATTTATCACTTAATTTTCTTTTCCCCCCAGTTTGAGGATCCATACCTTCTGGGAGAGTCCATAGTCTATAAATACTGGTCGGGATCTCCTGTTGTTCCGTGTTGTCTTGATCGATTCCGGCCTGACCATGTGGGCGCTCAGGCAGTCTTCGTGAATTTATATGCCTTGTTCTTTTCATTTCTACGCCGTCTAACTTGGCATCCATTCTTTAAACTATTTCTTGTAGTTTTCCATGTGTTTGTGCAGGTGATTTCACTGAGTTTGTCAACGATATTTTATTGTTTTATTTAGTTATTTTTTATTATTCATTTATTTTCCTTTACTAAGTTTATATTAATATAGGCTAGAAATCTTAACTTAGGGATATCTATGTTTTTGTTATGTCACTAATTAATACATTTATGGAGTAGGGGCGCCAGCATATGGATAATTCTATGTTATTGTTAGTTTGCCTGGTGTTGGTTTTCCCTGCGCATCGCCTCTGCTGTGATAAATTGGTGATGTACACATTTGTAAAATTTCTTGAGAGTGCAACAATGTTCTTCAATAAACCTCATACTATTTTTAAGCTTTTACTCATTCCCAGCCTGAACATATTTCTCTTAGACTCGGTCTCATAAAGAGCATTTTGCTGGTTACTTCGATTTTTCGCAATCCCTGGCAGGCTGTAAAAAGGCTAGATGAATCAGGGTATATTCAAGATGACCCCTTACCATATAAGCTAAAAAGAACAGACTAAAAATTCCATTGAAATTGCTACAACTTGGTTCCCGATTTCAGCAGGCGAATAATCAACCAAAATGAAAGAGAGTAATAATAGTAATCATAATAATAATGACAAGAATGATACTAATGCTAATAATGATAGTGATATTAAGTATGATAATAATGATAATGGTCATGAGGATGTAGTGTTAATAATAATGATAATTATTATCCTTATTATCATTTTCATCATTATAATTTTAATTGTTATCATTATTATCATGATTATTATAGTTAAATCAATCATAATAGTAATGGTAATAACAATTATAATAATAATGATAATGGTAATGATAATATTGGTAATAAAGATGATAAAGATGAAGATGATAGTAGTAGTAGTAATGATAACTACGATAATAATACTAGTAATAATAATTATGTAAGCATTAATGAAAATAATAACAATACGATTGTAATAGTAATGATGACACTGATACTGATACTGATTATCATTATTATGATAACAATAACAATATGAATTATTAGGTATTAAGACCACCATTATCATTATCAATGACAGCACTGATAAAGATGAATACTGTTATTTTTGTTACCAATGTGATCATTACCACAATCTGAATACCAATATTATTTTCAGCATTATTATATTTTTTCTCAACATCTCTTGATGTATTGCCATCAGAGTGGTGATTATATCCCAGAGAGCAAACTTTAGACAATATTCTTTAAGCAGCGCAGTATCTATATGCTCTTTTTTAAATTCAAAGCCACAGCAGTACTATCATCATTATCGCCATCGTGCTAATAACCATCCAAAGAATTATCCTCCATTCCTCCCCCTCGTTCCCCGTCCTTTTAGTCTCTAACCCTCTCCCCCTTCCCCGCCCTTAGGTCCCCAACCCTCCCCTCCCCTTCCCCGCCCTTAGGTCCCCAACCCTCCCCTCCCCTCCTTCTCCGGCCTTTAGTCCCCAACTCTCCCACATACTACCGCGCTTTTCCCATCACTCGAATTCAGTTACAGGCTATTATAAGCCTTTAGTACCCCACTCTCCTCATCAAGGGGGTATAAGTATAATTGCGTCGTCCATTCCAGTATAAAATATGTTGATGAGTGAAGCTAGGGAGAGGAGGAGTGGGTAAGAGGAGTGAATAGGAAGGGAGGAAGTGGAGAAGGAAGGAATAAGAGGAAGGCTGAAGGAGATGAATGGGGGAAGATACAAGGTAGGGGGGGGGGGGCAGATGAAGGAAGCAAAGAAGGGGGAGGAGAAGATATAGGAGGGGAAAAGGGAGAGGAGGAAGTGGGGAAAGGGGTGTAAGAGTTGAGGGCGAGAATAGAGGTCCTTGAAAGAGTGAGAGATACATAGATAGATAAAGAGAGAGATGATAACAATGATAATGAAAATAATGACCATTATAATAAAAATAAAAATAGTAAGACTACTACTGTTACTAATAACCATAATGATGATAATGATAAAGGTGATAAAAATAATAATAATTTTAATAATGATGGTAATAGAAATGACAGTGATGATGATGATGATGATAATAATAATAATAATAATAATGATAACAATAATAATAGTTGTATTGATATAAATAATAACAATTATCAAGATAATAAGGATGAAAACATTGATTCTTTTTGTTATTATAATTAGTATTACTTTTGTTATTGTATTTTTTTATGATTACTATTGTTGTCATCATTATTGTTATTATTACTATCAATATTAGTAAAATAATTTTGATAATGATGAAGATAGTTAAATCAATAGATTAAAGTGCTACTAATAGAATAGAAATTATCAAAATAATAAAAAA
>NC_091559.1:24197881-24200381 GCF_042767895.1 Penaeus vannamei | reverse complement strand
ATGAGGTATACTGATGTTTTCAGCAAGGGTGACCTCGACCTAGGCTGCACAGGGCTTGTTCAGCATCACATTAGGAGAGGAAATGCTATGCCCATAAAACATGCTCTTTGGAGAAATGCATCAGCCCAGCGTGAAGAGATGCAGCATTCCAGGGAGGAACTGGAGGCACAAGGGGTAGTTGAGCGGTCCGACAGTCCATGGTCGTCTCCGGTCGTGTTAGCGATGAAAAATGATGGAACCAAGCTGTTCTGCGTGGATTATAAGGCACTTAAGGACGCAACAGTGAAGGACTCCTACCCATTGCCGCATATGGATGACATGCTGGAAGCTCTGGCCGGCGCTCTTAGGTTCTCCATGCTAGACATGAAGTCTGACTACCACCAAGTTGAGGTGGCAAGGGAGGATAAAGGAAGACAGCCTCCTCCTTTGGCCAGGGGCTGTGGCAGATCACTCTTATGCCCTTTGGCCAGGGGCTGTGGCAGATCACTGTTATGCCCTTTGGCCAGGGGCTGTGGCAGATCAGTGTTATGCCCTTTGGCCAGGGGCTGTGGCAGATCAGTGTTATGCCCTTTGGCCAGGGGCTGTGGCAGATCAGTGTTATGCCCTTTGGCCAGGGGCTGTGGCAGATCACTGTTATGCCCTTTGGCCTGTGCAATATCACAAGTAGCTTCGAACGGCTGATGGAGAGAGTCTTGGAGTGTCTGCAGTGGAGGATGGCCCTTGTCTACCTCGACGACATTATTCTCTTTGGAAGATCATTTGATGAGGAGCTAGAGCGACTTAAAGCTCAGTCCTAAAAAGTGCTTGTTCTTCCAGTCCGTGGTGCCATTCCTGGGGAACATAGTTGGTAGAGACGGGGTAAAGACTGACCCCCAGAAGGTAGCTGCAGTACAAAACTGGCCTGCTCCTACAAGTGTAGCTGACGTGAAGAGTTTCGTGGGCCTCTGCACCTACTACCGACGTTTCGTCAAGCAGTTTGCACAAATTGCCTGCCCCCTCCACCAACTCACCTGGAAAGGGGCACAGTATGAATGGAGCAGTCTGTCAGGAGGCTTTCGATAGCTTGAAGCGAGCCTTGGTTGAGGCTCCTGCACTGCCTTATCCCGACCTAGCCAGTCCATACCTGTTGGATACTGATGCTAGTGCTGAAGGTCTTGGTGCTGTTTTGTCGCAGGTGAAGGATGGGAAAGAATGTGTGGTGGTATATTACCGTGCCAAGTTCACAGATCCTAAGAAAAACTGTTGTGTGACCCGAAAGGAACTGTTGGCAATAGTGAAGAGCACCGAGCATTTCCATCCTTACCTGTATGGTTGGTGCTAAATTCGTTATCTGTACGGACCATGCTCCTCTGCAATGGTTAAAGACCCTCAAGGCACCTGAAGGATAGCTAGCGTAGTGGTTGGGTCGCCTTGAGTGGTACAACTATGAGGTTCAGCATCGGCCCGGTCGCGCCCTACGAAATATTGCAGGTCATGTCTGATGTGACCTACAAATTCCGTCGTGGGTGTCAGAAACAATCACGCATGGTTCATGCAGACCGCCTGTGGAGATACTATGGCCCAGCGTTATTTTTGTGGGGAGGAAGAATAAGCAAGGACAGAGAAAAAAGTGGAAAGGAACGAGGAAGAGGAGCGGTGGCTGTGGTGGAATGGAAGAGACAGCTGGCGAGTTATTGGTGGATCTGGGGGACACTACTACTAACGAGAAAGAACTGCATGCCCACTGTGGGGGTGCTCTCTCAAAACTACGGAGGCAACCACCAGAGTGGATGAAAGATTATGTTGTTAATCAAAATGAAATGTACGAGTATATTCAAGTTTGTGTAATGGACCAATTAGAAATGAAATAATGTATGTTGAAATAAGCGGCCGGGTCGGCCTTTTGTATGGAGGGTGTTACACCACCCTCTATTAATGTTTTTGTATTTCGCGGGTGCTTTCCTATGGAAGGGGGCGTCTCGTCCCGTAGAGTGAGATCGCCCGGGACTCTCGAATGAGGAAGACGTGCTCGTGACCCCTCCTCTCATTTTCTCACCTGTGGTTGTGATTTTCGCCCTGTGTTCGATGTGCCTTATTTTCTGTGGATTAATAAATATCTTGGTGAAGTGGCTAGTGTTTGTTTCGACTTGACAGTACCTTAGACAAGGGACTAGGAGTGCCCGCCTCCACGTGCACACTCGGACCTTTAACGGCTGAAGAACGACATTGGATGTCATTCCTGAGAATCGGGACTTATAAGATGCTCCTCCAAGAAGTCCATTGTCAAAGGTCCCTTAATTGGCTTGGACTTGAAAGTAATTCTTTTTCAATTTTTTACCATTTATACTGCTTTGAAGAAGCTTCATGAGCTTCTTTGTAGTGATAAGAGTTTACTGGACCTGGACAGTTATCATCTAAATGACCTGTTGCACTAAACATTATACACACTCTTGGTAGTCTATATTTCCTAAAACAACAAGAGTTGGCTTCATGTCCATAACCCTGGCAGTGGAAGCTTCAA
>NC_091559.1:24177881-24180381 GCF_042767895.1 Penaeus vannamei | reverse complement strand
ATAATCCAAATGATAATAATGGTAATGATAATGTCAGTGATAATCATGATAATGAAAAGGAAATAATATTAATTATAATGACAATAATGATAATGATGATAATGATGTATCAATAATAATATGGCTGAAGAACTGCAACAATGATAATGATGTAAAAAAACAAAAACGAAAAAAAAAACACTGGGAATCTTCAAAACAGAATCAATAAAGTCAATAACAATAACATATATAACAAACCCTTTATTCCCCCCTCCCTTTTTTTTTTACTGATGAGAAAATCATTTTACAAGTCACTTCGAGTACCGTATGAATACACACATTTCCTGGAAAATGTTTCGTCTTTGCAATAGGCAAGGATCAGCAACCTTTAGAAAGTCTGGTTTAGTAAGTGTTAGCCAACCCTCGTTTTCTCCGCGTCTGTAGAGGTCTGGTTCATTCACGTATGAGGAACAAGAATGAGTAAAAGGAAGAAAGAAGGAAACCAAGTCCTTCTGAATGAAAAGATTCCCGATACTCTTCAGAAGGTCGGCTTCCGTCTTGCCAGTGAGCTAATCCTGTCTGTGACTTGTGACATAGAAAGAAAAGTAGAGAGAGAGAGAGAGAGAGAGAGAGAGAGAGAGAGAGAGAGAGAGAGAGAGAGAGAGAGAGAGAGAGAGAGAGAGAGAGAGAGAGAGAGAGAGAGAGAGAGAATCCGAAGAATTAATATATTTTGTCAGTAGGTCTACCTGTCTCCTGAGAAAAAGAAAAGGTCTCCCTGTCTCCACCTTCCCCGATAGTTTGGTCCTCGTCCTAGTAATTTGGAATCTGTGGCCGCAACTTTAAATCCCGCGAAAACACCCTCTCGGCTCAGACATTACACTGCCGAGATTCCGTCCCTTGCACAGGCGATTTTCTTCCAAGGAGCTTTTCTACAGGCATCATCCGGATAAGGTTGATATTACGCACACGTACAGTGCACGCGGGCACACACACACACACAGACACACACACACACACACACACACACACACACACACACACACACACACACACACACACACACACACACACACACACACACACACACACACACACACACACACACACACACACACACACACACACAAATACATACATACATATTCTCTCTCCCTCACATTTTTTTCTGCCTCTCTTTCCCACTTTTTCTGCGTGTTTGTGTATGTGCTGGTTCGTGTCTGTTTGTGGGTGTGCACATTTAAGCGCTGAAAGAAAAAAGAATCGCGAAAATATCATTAAACTTTTTATTTTTTTTTATCTGTGCAGGAACAGGTCTCGCTGACTTTTAAATCCAAAATCAACACAACGTCAAGAAATCTTAAGCCCAAGCCGCAGCCATTCCAGTCCTCAACAACAGCGAACGAGTACCAAGTAAGCATGAAAGACTTTTATGCTTGACAGACCAACTATAGTCCGTCTGTCGGAAGTGCTGGCCATTGCTTGCGCCATGTTCGGCCAGCCTGTTGTGTGCACTGCATATATCTACATACTGAGAATGTTAGTCACGTACATGATGGAGTGGCGTCCATGTTTTTTTTTTCCGCCGCCAACACTCTTTCACGGATTCGGACACGAGTTTTGTAGGTTCGAACACTCAACGGCGAATCTGCTCGCTCCATTGGCTGGACAAACAACAGGTAAAGATGCTTTGAATTCGGATTCAGTCCATCTCTTTTCAGCGAAGGGGAAAAGGCTGGAAACGTTTTATCGCAGGATACTGCTATTTTTTACTCTTTTTTACTTTTTATTTATTTATTTTTTTTTTTCGTTGCCATTTGTCGAATACTTTATCTTCTATTGATGTTTTGTGTTCTCGTATAACAGCTGATATTGATGTGATTTACTTTAAAACTATTGCCTTTATTGTTCTCGTCTCTTCACTGTCATCATCATTATCGTCTTTATCGTAATCATTGATATTAGATTACTATGATTATTATTTATGCTTCATCATCAGTTTCTGGTATCTTTTACTATCACGACGCAATCACGTTCATTTCTTAGTCTTTTTTGTAGTATGATAATGGTTTACATTTTTAATGAGGATGAAGTTGATAGTAATGTTAATGATAATGATAGTGATAATGACAATACGAACATGTAATAATAAAAAGAATGAAGATAATGATAATAACAGAACCAATAACCATATTATTTCTGATACTAATGATAATACTAATGATAATGAAGAAGATTACAGCAGCAGCAGCAATATAGTTTTAATGACAATAATGATAAAATGATGATTACGATAATGATAAAAATAATGATAATACTAATAGTGATAATGATAACAAGGAAAATGGTAATGATGACAATGATAATAATAATGGTGATAATGATGATGATGTTGGAGATGATAGTAATAATTGTCATAATGAAAGCAACAATAATAAAAATAATGATGGTAACGACAAGGATGATAATACTGATAACTATAATAGTAATAATGGTAATGATTATGATAAGGACAATGATAGTA
>NC_091559.1:24155381-24157881 GCF_042767895.1 Penaeus vannamei | reverse complement strand
TATATATATATATATATATATATGTACACACATATATATATGTATATATATATGTATTTATATATGTATATACATATATATATATATATATGTATATATACATATATACATATATATATATATATGTATATATATATATATATATATATATATATACATATATATATGTATATATATATAAATACATATATATATATAGGTATATACATATGTAAGTTCATGATTTGACTTTAGCTGAATCTTGACAATCTTTTAGCCGATTGGAATGTTTTTTATTTTTCATTTATTCTATTTTCTATTTTATCATTATTATTATGAATTTTAAACAGAGGGAACGAGTTTTAGAAGTTTTTGGGAAGAGGTCACACCTGTCAGTTGAGCGATATTAAGGACCCTTTCTGAAGAGGCGGAGGGAGAATCACGTGCTCTTTAGGGACTCGAATCGCATTCTTTTGGCCGACAGCCAGGTTGATGCAGCACAACAGTTTGGGTGAACTCGAGCAAAGTCTCCTGCGAAGGAATGGAACACAAACACATCCAATGTAAGTGCACACACACACACACACACACACACACACACACACACACACACACACACACACACACACACACACACACACTGTATACACACACACACACAACACACACACACACACACACACACACACACACACACACACACACACACACACACACGCACACACACACACACACACACACACACACACACACAAACAAACACTGTATACACACACACACAAACACACACACACACACACACAAACACACACACACACACACACACACACACACACACACACACACACACACACACACACACATACACACACACACACAACACACTACACACACACAGGATACATATACATGCTTATATACATGTATATAGATAGATAGATAGATGGATAGATATGCTAAGGATAAGTATACTATTATTGATAACAGTACCTGTAGCGGTAGGAATAATGATGGTAGGAGAAATGATGATACTAAAAATAAATGCTATTGATAACAATGATTGCAATGATAATCGTAATGAGGATGATGATAATGATAATAATAAGGATAGTAACAAAAACAATGATAATGTTATGATGATGATGATGATAATGATGACTACAATGATGATGATGAATGATGTTCAAGTTGATGAAGATGGTAATGGTAATAATACTGATGATGATGATAATAATGATGATTATGATAATGATAATAACAATAATAACAATGTAATGATAACAATAACAATATAAACGAATCTGCCAAACCGAGAGTTAGTAGTATCATGCAATCATATACGTCTTCTAAAGATTCGTTCGATTCGCTTTTCCGACGATGATCATATTACAGTAAACTCCACGCGCGCATACGCACGAACAAGATCAAAAATGTGTACACAATTCGATGGGCAATCAATATTAGCTTGCTTGACATCCACACATACACACAGTTAAAGGTGGATATTATCAACTCTTTGGCAAGACCACTGATTGGAGATCTCGGCTTAGTTTTCTCGTTTTTCACAATCCTAAACGCTGCTCTGCCTGACACCTAGTTTCTGTCCGAACTTGGTGTGAGGCTTGGAGGAATCACCTGTTTTCGTCCACGCTTCTTTGGAGGCATTTCCTCTTGACTTGGTCCAGCAATTGGCTCTTGTTCACCTTATATATATATATATATATATATATATATATGTATATATATATATATATATATATATATATATATATATATATATATATATATATATATATATATAATTGCAGGGAAATAAGATAATCAAAAAAATATATAGAACTGCATAAAAATATACATGGTAAAAATAGATTCAGTGCAATCGCAATGAGTTGATACGACTCACTTATTCTCAGAAATCGCCAGGAATTTCAAACGCAAGAACGGAGAAAATCCCCGAAGTGGAGGGCTTTCAACCAACATCTCGCGGAGATTGGATTGAGTCTTGGTCCCTCAATCGATTCGGGATGGAATAAGTAAACGCTGCGGTTGTATTCAATCGTCCTTCCTTGTTTGTCTACTGCACGAGGTAATTATGTGCAAATGCGACCGGGTGTCGTGTGTCACAGGGCTTGTACTACCGACATTTCAAGGGTACTAGGCATACCCACATACGAACACATACACGCGCGCCACATACACGCCTCCACCCCATTCACACACGAGCTCACACGTACATGCACACGCACACGCGTCAAACTAACCAAAAGTTGGTGTCTTATGGTGATGGGCACACGTACACGCGCGCACACACATACACACGTGAAAGCTCTCTTATTGCCGAGGAAGTTGGTTTGCTCAGCGGTTGGCCAATCCTCAAGGACTTACCTCTGTGCTCGGAGTAGCTGTGACGTAGCCATCGTGAGGTTGAACCCACGTGCTGTGCCTGGACTGGCGGCTAGGACAGATGAATAGATATATCACATTAGAACAGACGTCAGAGCTGTAGTTCAAGGATTGCTTT
>NC_091559.1:24109821-24112321 GCF_042767895.1 Penaeus vannamei | reverse complement strand
AAATTCTGATATGATTGATACCAAATATCCTATGAACTTCGAATATTATTTATAGGAATTTAGTATGAGTTCTTATTCGAAAATACAGTAGATATATTACTTAATTCCGGTTAATTGTTTGCATAATTCTAAATATTGCGAAATACGGCTTGTAGTTGAATTCCGGATATATATTTCCGTAGAGTTTATCAATGGTCCCGAATAATCACACTCTTTTTCTTTTGTGATTTCTTTTGCACATAGATGGCTCTACTAGTCTCAGCCACGAAGGTGCCAATTAGTAAG
Source organism: Penaeus vannamei (assembly GCF_042767895.1). Taxonomy (NCBI): domain Eukaryota; kingdom Metazoa; phylum Arthropoda; class Malacostraca; order Decapoda; family Penaeidae; genus Penaeus; species Penaeus vannamei. The sequence continues at coordinate 24,112,036 of NC_091559.1, read as the reverse complement.
CTTACGTGTCCTCAGCTGATTTCAATCCCTTGAATTTCGTTTTTTTTTTTTCTAAAGTTATCAAAATTGATGTTGCAATTATTGTTCTTGACAACGTGATTGTTTTACTTTATAATCATTATCAAAAGCAACTAAAAGATCTTTCTTTAAGGAAAAGGAAAATAGTAAATAAGTGATCTAGATCAGACTTGTAGTTGACTATTTGCTGATTAAGCATCTGTGGACCCATGTATGTATAAAGACATTCAATAAGCAAAGAGGCACAGTAGGCATGGCAGATATTTTTCATGCTATCTAGTAGGTTGATTTTTTAATAATTCCCGGCGGGTTGATTCTAGAAAAAAAGAAGATATAGATATGACTTGATCCATTATCATCAATGATTCAAGATATGTCAAATACGTGACATGATCTCATAAAAAGTACTTTAATACTTTAATAAAATACGTAGACTTTACCAACAGAGGCCCCGACGGACTTCGCCATTTGAAATCATCCGTCAATAAATTCTAAGAAGATATCTATTGAAAGGGAGAGCTCGTCCAAATTGCGAAAGCCTTCCATTATTCAGTGCAAGACAAACAAAAGCACGGACGAATCTTTATCCCAAATCAATGATTTCCTCGGATTCCCGAAAGGGTAAATATTCGAGTAGTTTTCGAGTGAGGCTATTCTAATCGGTCTTTCGTGTGGCAATGGGGTCTCTTGCCTTCTGTTTAATCTAGTGGCAGACAGGCCAGTGGAAGAAACAAATTTCTCATCAAATCAAATATGCATCTTATTTTATAGAATATGCATCGTTGACAAAGAAATAATCGGCATTACATTCGCATAACTCGCCTTTACCATCAACTACACGCCCACTACACATATTGTACCTGGAATTCATTGGTTTGAAGTCTAGCGTAATGAAACGTGAATATATGGCTTAAATGCAGTCCTCCTTTGGTAATACATATATATTAACCTTTATATTTTGATAAACAACAATGCTTCAGTATTTAGTGTGTTTAATTCGTATGTAATTGGTGCTTGATCACGGTGACTTGAGAACAAACGTAACACTAAATCGACAAGGTATTAAATGCCTTTCACATATTCAGTGTTCTGTTAATCTCACAAATGTTACAGGATAATGTGGAATTTGAATAACATTTTCCCAAATCGCAATGACTAAAAATGACAAGAAAAAGGACAAAAATAGTATGCAATTAATAACTGTAGCTAAAAATGAATCCCCTTATTATTTAAGTATTTTTATATATTAATTCTTATCTCACCAAAGTTTAAATGGTTGTTTTTTTCTTTCTTTTTTGCATGTTACAATGATAATGTTGCCGATTTGGATAATTATAATAAAGATGTTACTAATGAAGAGGCTGAAGAAGCTGAGACTGATGATGATGACGAACATTATATGGAAATAATTATGATGATGGTGACGACGATAATGGCAATGGTATAGTAATGTTCATACTTACGATATTGATTGTGAAATACTTATAAATTCATTATTTTTCACGATTGATAAACCTATTGGTAATATCTATGATGAATGTTACTATTAATGATAATGGTAATAATTGCTGTGATAATGATAACGTCGGTATTGCATTATCATATTACTAGAATTATTAATACTGCTACTAATATGTTGACAACTACTGCTGCTCCTGCTAGAAATAACGACAAAGAAAACATATTGACACTTTACTTTGGTATTTAACTTTTTATTTTTCTGTTTTTTTCTGGTGCAAGCTTTAGGATTTCGTACTCGTCTGTTCTGTGAGAGAGAACTTTTTTCAAAAGTGTTGTCAGTGCTTTTGTTTTTCACTCTAGTCTATTTCAAAAGTAGGTTCTATTTCATATGCTCTTTACTTACTTTTTAGAGACATGTTTCCTTCTCTGCGGCCCAAAGTACCTTCCTTTGATGCCTCGCTCTCGTTCTCCTCCTTCTTTCTTTTCCTCTGTCTGTCTGTTTGTCTTTCTGTTTTTTTCTCTCTCATTCTGCTTCTCTATTTCTCTTCCTCTATTTGTCTGTTTATCTCTCTCTCTCTCATTCTACTTCAATTTCTCTCTCTCTCTCTCTCTCTCTCTCTCTCTCTCTCTCTCTCCCTCTCTCTCTCTCTCTCTCTCTCTTTTTTTTTTTCTCTCTCTTTCTCTCTCTCTCTCTCGCTCTCTCTCTCTCTCTCTCTCTCTCTCTCTCTCTCTCTCT
>NC_091559.1:24100604-24103104 GCF_042767895.1 Penaeus vannamei | reverse complement strand
CACACGCACACACACACACACACACACACACAACACTCACCATGTCCGGGTCGTGGGCGGAGAGCGTGTCGAGCAGCGTTCCGGGGGCGGCGTCCTCGCGCACCGTCACGTGAGCGCGCGGGCGTGAGAAGGCGGGCGGGTTGTCGTTGACGTCCTCCAGCTGCACGGACACCCAGGCGGAGTCCAGGTGGCGGGGGTCGTGCCACCCCCCTGGACCCTGAGTGAGGGAGAGAGGGGGTGAGAGAGGAGCGAGAGGAAAGGGGAAAGAGAGGGAGAGAGAGAAGGGAAAGAGAGAGAGGGAGAGGGCGGACTAGGGGCTTTAGTGATCAACTTCCTGCTCGTTGTACAACATTTTAGTTGACTCGGTTCCCAAAACCCAGGTTAATCCCTGATCCATGAGTCATCTCCGGCCACCTAGCCTCTGGTCTTGGGCATGTGACAATTACATCCCTCTCCAACCGTGTCTGGGCCAACTTCAGAATGTTTTTAATGACAGAATTATTTTTAACAAATTTCCAAGACGATAGGCCTTCACACAACGAAAAAATCAATTTTGGGCTAAGGATGCTTTGTGTCTGGTGTCATAATTGGTGGAATGACTGCTCTATCAGTTTTCTATAAGGTTACAGGCACTTTAAATGACCAGGTGATCATAAATATATAGATAAATATATAAATAAATATATATATATATATATATATATATATATATATATACATACATATATATATATATATATATATATATATATATATATATATATATATATATATATATATATATATATATATATATATATATATATATATATGTATGTATGTATATATACATATATATATATATATATATATATATATATATATATATATATATATATATATATATATATATATATATATATATATATATATATATATATATATATATATATATATATATATATATATATATATATATATATATATATATATGTATATATATATATATATATATATATATATATATATATATATATATATATATATATATATATATATATATATATATACACACACATATATATATATATACATATATATATATATATATATATATATATATATATATATATATATATATATATATATATATATATATATATATATATATATGTATATATATATATATATATATATATATATATATATATATATATATATATATATATATATATATATATATATATATATATATTTAATCGCGCGTCAAAAGTGAAAAATTGTAAGATTATACTCAAAATATTAATCAGAAAATATACATATCTACATCAGCATCTGATTATCCATCATTAGAAATAATACGAATTGTCCCAATACGCCTAATAATATCTTTCCTTTATCTCAGCTGCTATGTCATCCTTCAGGTATGCCATCGCGGAGCCCAATGTATCTTCTCAACGACTGTAAACAAGAGGTGCCCCGCGCACGTTTTCACAATGAATGCTTTTACTGTCTTCATCTCCTCCATTGCGAAATATGTTTCCAAAATAGGCTAGAATTGTTTCATCGTTAAATTAGGTTAGAATTGTTTCATAGAACTGCCGGCTCCTCAACAATGAAGAAATCAACGCAGCAACAACTGTCTATACTTCACATTTCAGTAATATATATGTTAATTATAACTATTAGGACCACTGCAGTGTAATGCAATGGTGCTAACCGTTGTGCCATGTTCTTAGCCCAAGGGGAAGAGAAAGGAGAAGGAGGTGCAAGGGAGGGAAGGGAGACGGTGGGGAGGGATCGACGGAAACTTGATGCAAAGAAAGGAACTGGGGGAGAATAGGATAGAAAGGCGGGTACAAAGAGAAAAGCCCAAGGCAGGAGATGAACAAATCAAGGACCTGGCGGGGATGGAATTTGATCGCTCTGGACCATGATCTTAAGAATATTATGCCTCAGAACGATATATGCCTTTAGCTAAGAGAGGGAATCAGGGTTTATTTAGACTACGTATGCATCGTCACGTATTTTAGTGCATTAGTTTATTTATTTGCTTTCTTATTCTTATTTTTATGTATTCATTTTCCTCGTCGTCATTATTATCAGTATCATTATTATCATAACTGTAATCATCATCGTCATTATCATCATCATCATCATGTTATTAGTGTTACTATTATCATAAATACTTTTGTTATTCTAATAATGCCAATTATTATTATGATCATAATCATCCTTATCATAAATATATTGAGCGAGTAATGATAATAAGCATTGTTTTTATTATTGTTATCATGATCTTCATTATGATCATTATCCTTATCATCTTCTGCTTGATTATCATCTTTATCCTTATCATCTTCTGCATGCTCATCATTGACATTATCATGATCATTATCACTATTATTTTCCCCTCTTGTTCTCCTTGGGCGAAACACTCACCCTGTCGGTGACCTGCACCATGAAGCGGAAGCCCCGCCGGTGCGTCTCGTCCTCGAAGTCGAGCGTCTTCCGCGCGAAC
>NC_091559.1:24053104-24058104 GCF_042767895.1 Penaeus vannamei | reverse complement strand
CTCTCTCTCTCTCTCTCTCATTCTCTCATTCCCCCCCCCCTCTCTCTCTCTCTCTCTTTCTCGCCTTCGATTTTCTTTCTTCCCTCTTATTATGTCCATCAACTACATTCTCTCTTCTCAGATTTTTTCTTCTCTATCCTCTCCTATTATATAACTCCGTGTCTGCCTCTTTTCCCTGTTCTCTGTCTCTTCCTTTATCAATGTCTCGTTTCTCTCACTCCTACTCCTTATTCCTCTATTTTTCTCCCATAATCTCTCCATTCTCTCACTTCTACCACTATTTTCTCCTAATTCTCTCTTCCTTTCGCTTTTTTAACGTTTGCTGTAAGGGAAACGTTAAAATAAAGTACAGTATGAAAAATTTAAAAGTACATCAGGATGAGTAATTGACTATAATCAATGCAAAGCATTAAATGTTTATTAAAAACTGTAATAAAAAAAAACATTATGAATATATCTTTTCAAATCATAACATTATAGAACAGATCTATCTCATCTTTCTTTCTCTCTACATCACCCCATTCTCTCCTATATCTTTCTAAATGTCTTTCTATTGCCCTTCTTCACTCTTTTCCTTCTCGACCCCCCCCCCCCCCATCTCCTCCAATAATTCCCCCACCCCAACAATCCTTCACTCTCTATACCCTTCTTCCCTTAAATCCTACCCCCCCCCTAATCTCTTCCATCACTCCACCCTACCCTTCATCCTTCACTCTCTCTACCCCTCCTCCCCCAAATCCTACCCACTCCTCCCTCCCCACCCCACCCATCCTTCACTCTCCATACCCCTCCTCCCCCAGATCCTACCCCCCCCCCCTCCCAACTTTCACTCTCTCTACCCCTCCTCCCCCAGATCCTACCCCCTCCCCTCACAACTTTCAATTTCTCTACCCCTCCTCCCGCAAATCCACCCCACTCCCCCTCCATCTCCTCCGTCCCCACCCCACCCATCCTTCACTCTCTATACCCCTCCTCCCCCAAATCCTAGCCCCCCCTCCCAACTTTCAATCTCTCTATCCCTCCTCCCCCAAATCCAACCCATCCCCCCCCCCCATCTCCTCCATCACCCCCTCCCCAACGCACCGAATCATTACTCGCCAAGCATCGAGTGTGATATTGAAGCCACGGCTCTCTCGGCGAAGGGGAGAGGCAATTGCAGCCAAAGAAGCTTTCCTCCTCCTCTCCTCAAGATGTTCTTAAGAGGGAAAGAACTCTTGGTAAGTAAAACTCTTGAAGAAATTGCGTATCCTTTTTGGTGGAGTTCTGAAAGGTGAGTGAATTTGATTTTTTTCATTTTCTTTTTTTTTTCTATTCTTCATGGATTGGTTGGTGTGTGTTTGAGAGGGAATGTTGGGTACAATTCTGTTTTCTCATTTCTTCCTCTTTTCTCTCTTCCTTCTCTCTTCTCTTCTCTCTCCCTATATCTATCTATCCATCTATCTATCTCTATCTCTTTGTGTCTCTCTTGCTCTCTCTCTCTCTGTCTCTCATTCTCTCATTCCTACACATCACATCCTACACACTTTTTCTGTGTAACCCTCGCTCTTTGCCTGAGAACATCATCAATGCATTTATTGACCTTTAAAATATTCACTGATCATCGCAAAACACGTTAGGCTTTTTCTTTTGTTTTCTCTCTCATTATTTTCTGCCTTTCTCCTCTCCTTGCTTGTTTGTCCCAACGCGCTCTCACGTTTCCTTAATTTCGACCTCCGGGAAAGTAAATAGGTAATTAGCGTTAAAAAAAGGTCAATATTTTTTAACGACGTCTTGTGTTTGACACTTTCGCGAAAATAGTATCCTGAAAGTGACGGTGGTATGTGTGTGTGTGTGTGTGTGTGTGTGTTTGTGTGTGTGTTTGTGTGTGTGTGTGTGTGTGTGTGTGTGTGTGTGTGTGTGTGTGTGTGTGTGTGTGTGTGTGTGTGTGTGTGTGTGTGTGTGTGCGTGTGTGTGTGTGTGTGTGTGTGTTCGGGCGTGCGTGTGTGTGTGTGTGTGTGTGTGTGTATGTGTTTCTGTTTGTGTGAGTGTGAATGTGTGTGTGAATGTATTTGCGTATGTTTGTATATATGTGTTTGTGGATACTTTAGATAGATAGATGAATGGAGAAGTACACAAATATATCCGAGTCTACTAGTTTTCCTGCACCTAACTAAATATTGATCCCTTTTGAGCAATTATCCACCAACAAAATCCCGGATAAACCCTTTTCTTACCCATAATTTGCATATTCACGCTCAAGATCGTTATCTCCCGTTTAGTTTCTTCAAAGTTGTTATATTACCATCTAATAGTTCTTATTTTCCCTATTCATATTTTCCTCTCGTTTTTCTTTGAGTATTTGAAAATATTTTGTTTCAGATCTACAAATTTGCACATGGAAAATTCTCTCTCTAAGAGTCCTTAAAAATAAAATCTGCTTGAATTCCATTTCCTTATAAAAACAACAGAAGGAAAAGCAAAGAAATTTCCTTTTAATCAAGTGTCCCATAAAGAAATTCAACTCATATGATTCACTACTAATTTTGTTTTGCTTTGATTGGCTTTTATATATGTAAAAATGAAATATTTACATATATATACATGTATATACATACATACATATATATATATATATATATATATATATATATATATATATATATATATATATATATATATATATATATATATATATGTATACATATATGTATGTATATATATATATATATATATATATATATATATATATATATATATATATATATATATATATATATATATTTACGCCCAAATCACCATCATAACTGCATCAACAGCTCGAACCCTTACACTGTCGTTTCTCCCAAACTTTTTGCAGTTATTCTTTCTTGCGTTCTCGCTCTCACAATTTCTGGCCATCTTTGTTGATATATTGCTGCGCATTGCCACTAGTCTCGTATGTATATTATGATAATCCTTATCATATTTGCGGTTATGGAAATGACACCATGCTTTTCCCTGAATTCCTTTCATGAACACGAGAGTACGATATTTCCGTGGAAGGCATTTGGGGATGAAAGAATGTTAAGTGAGAAGCAAGTCCAATGTATACATGCATGTGTGTGTGCGTGTTAATTCATTCAGCAGTTTAATACAAATGTCTAAATTTTTGTTAATGACTCATCCTCCTCTGTCGGTCCTTGACTTGCTTTTAATCTGTTTGCGTTACATATGCGATACGGTTTCCGGCGTGTTTTATGGATTATCTTAATATAGAAGAGGAAGGGAGGGAGATGGAGAGCCAGATTGACAAACTGACACGGTCAGACAGGCGGCCTGACAGACAAACATTCAGACACAGAAATAGCTGGATAAATAATTAGAAGGATAGAGAGATAGTAGATGTATATAGAATGAGAGATTGTAGATACTGAAGAAAAAAGAGAAATAGACATATAGAAAGAAAAGGAAGATAAATGCAAATTGACAGATAAACAGACAGATAGAGAAAGAGAGAGTCTCCTTCCGGTTATGCAATGCAGGTGAAATTAAATCAGTATAACATATAAAACTGTGAAGAATGAAGTAAATAGCGATGCGTGAATGTTCAAGGTGAAATATGAATATAAATATTCTTCGAGAAAATGTTGTGAACATTAATGTATCATGGCACGTTAATTTCTAATTTATTCATGACGCAATTGAACATCATATCATTCGTCAAGCGACACACTTCTGACCTGAATAATTAATTAATTAATTTGAGGCTCTACAGTTCCGTTATAACTTTCAGTAATAACAACGCTTGTCGCGAGACCGAGGTTGACCGAGAAATGCTTTTAGAAAAAGACAAACTGGCAAAGTCTTTGGCAGCTCGACGGAACTGGTGTAAAATATCCATACTCTTTGTGTAAGTCCTGAAGATGGTATGTGTTTATTATATTTACTACCGTGCAGCACTCCAGGATAATGATAAATATTTTCGATAATTTAACGTGGGACTTTTTTTTTGGGGGGGAGCATAATTTCAAAAAACTATTTCGATATTGTCTTTCTCTCTCTCTCTCTCTCTCTCTCTCTCTCTCTCTCTCTCTCTCTCTCTCTCTCTCTCTCTCTCTCTCTCTCTCTCCCTCTCTCTCCCCCTCTCTCTCTCCCACTCTCTCTCTCTCCCAATCTCTCTCTCTCACTCTCTCTTTCTCTCTCTCTCTTTCTCTTCTCTTCTCTTCTCTTCTCTTCTCTTCTCTTCTCTTCTCTTCTCTTCTCTTCTCTTCTCTTCTCTTCTCTTCTCTCTCTCTCTCTTTCTCTCTCTCTCTCTCTCTGTCAATACAAGAGACTCACTTAACAACAAACAGCACGTGAGCCTAAAACCATCATAGCGCTCCCGCTCCACATATCATATTTATTTTGGATTCGCGCAATAAGTGTGATTTCGAAGGAAATTACGGAGAAAACACTAAAATCGCAGCCTGAATATTTCTCATCCGTTTCAGTCTTTTCTCATTTGTAGTTGTATCTAAAACTGTATCAGATTCATAATTTGTGTCTTGAGTAAAGGAAAATAAAAGAGAGAGAGGTGGGGAATTTTTCAGAAGAAAATGTTCAGGAACACTGAGAGAAAGTACTCAAGAAAGTAAAACGATGCATTTTACCAAGCATGTTTTTGTTTTTGTTCAGGATAGTGTAGCCAGTAGCTAATGCCTTGTGCTGAAATAATCCGACGAAATAATTAATACTCCTAACTTCTACGTCTTCTTCGAACTTTGGTTTTGCACATCAGTGATTGTGTGTGTGTGTGTGACAGAGAGAGAGAGAGAGAGAGAGAGAGAGAGAGAGAGAGAGAGGGGGGGGGGGGAAGGAGAGGGAGAGGGAGAGAGAGAGAGAGAGAGAGAGAGAGAGAGAGAGAGAGAGAATGGGGGTCGGGAAGAGATATAGATAGACAGCTTAATAAATAGATACAAAAAGAGAGAGAGAGAGAATGATAATGAAATAAAATGAGAGAGAGAGAGAGAGAGAGAGAGAGAGAGAGAGAGAGAGAGAGAGAG
>NC_091559.1:24027092-24032092 GCF_042767895.1 Penaeus vannamei | reverse complement strand
CCTCGACCACCGCGTGCGCCGCCCAGCCGCCCGCGGACGCCCACGCGCCCACCACCAGCTCGTGCTGCGGCGGAGGGAGAAAAAATAAGAGAGCAGGAGAAAATAAGGGGGAGAAGGGAGATATGATAACAGAAAAATGATAACAAGAGGAACTAAAAGACGACGAGAAGGGAGGGGGAAGAAAGAGAAAGCGATCGCAATGGAAAAAGAATATAGAAAGAAGAAATGGAAGATAATGATGTGAGAAAAAGAAGACGGGAATCGAGAAGGAAAAAGGAGAGTCAAAAGGTAAAAAGGAAAGTGGAAGAGGAGAGGAGAAAATGAAAGGGGGGAGAAGGGGAGAAGGAAAGAAGAGGATAGTATAAGAAAGAAACAGAAGAGTAGAAGGAGGGCACAGGAGGAAGAGGGTAAGAATATAATCGAGAATATCAAAAAGCGATGGAAGAATAAGAGGATAAAACGAAAAAAAAATATATATGTCTATATAGATGAGACGAAGAACGAAGTAGATGATGATAAGGAGAATATCAATGATATCAATATGGATAATAACAATAATAATGCTGATAACGATGATGATATCAATAATAATAACAATAATAATAATAATGATTATGATGATAATGATAGTAATAATGATGATGATAATAATAATCATAACCAAAATAATAATAATATCAATGATGATAATATAAAACATCGTAGTAATTATGATGATAATAATAATGAAAATAATAATGATTGAAATGATAAGAATAGTTGTAATAAATGTTATAATAATACTGATGATAGTGGTAATCACAAAAGTCATAATAATAATGATAATAATGACAATAATGATCGTAATAAAAACATTACCAAAAAGAAAATGATTACAATGATAGTAGTAGCAGTAGAAGTTATAATGGTAGTTGTAATAAAATTAATAGTAATAATACAAATAACAATAAATTAATAATGATAATGATAATAGTAATGATAATAATAACTATCATAAGGATAAGGATAATAGTGATCATAAAGATAAAAGTGATAATAATAATGATAATGGTCATGAAAAAATTAAAGTAATGATAATAATAAACAATAAAACAATGATGATGAAAATGATGATTGTTATTATTATAATAACAGTAAATACTATTAATATTATTTTCATTATTATTATCATTGTTATGATCATCAGTATTTTTATAATAATTATTATTATTATCATAATAACTACCATTCTTATCATCATTACTACTATTATTACCATTATTATTATCATTATCATTATTATCATTACTATTATTACCATCATTATTATCATTATCATCATTACTAATATTACTATCATTATCATCATCATTATTATTATTTTCATTATTATTATTTTCATTACCATTCTTGTTATTATCATTATTATTATTATCATTACTTTTATTATCACTATTATCATCATTTTTATTACTGTCATCACTATTATTAGTATTACTTGTATTATTATCATTATCATCATTATCATAATAATAATAATGACATTACTATTACTAATAATAATGATAATAATAATAACAACAATAATAATTATAATAGTAACGATGATGAAAATGAAGATAAAAATAATAATACAAGTAGTAAGGGGGCACACAGAACTTTCATTATTTTTACGTCTACAAAGCGGAGACTTTTGAGCAACCTCCCCCATCATCACCATTTGGAGCTAACGCTAACGGGGGCGTATAGGCGCATCTACTCTTTGTTTCCACCTGTGAGGATCCCTCGTGGCTAGCCGCCAGGCAGGGACTCGGCCCATCTCAAGCTCCTCATGACAGGTTTGATTTGTGTACCTAAGATACGACTTCCAAGGTCGTCCCACAGGCTTCCTCCACCCAGGGATATCTCGTACAAAGACAACCTAGGGAGCAGGATCATCCCATGGTAAACGAGCCAGGTGGACGTATAGCCTGAATTAGTAAACACGGATTGTGCAAGCCCTGTGCCGTCTCATGGTGCAACCGTTGGTTGGACCTGTGGTCCCGCCCACAGTACCCTATGATTTGGTGCAAGGACTTATTACTAAAGACATCAAGACGAAACTCAAGGGCACAGGATAAGGTCCAGGTTTTACTCCCATATAGAAAAACTGACATAATCGGGGCCTTGAAAACACATCGCTTGGTCCTGCACAGGTACTGGAATCTTCAAATATTCTTGTCAAAAGAGTTTGTGACCCCTGCTGTCAGGCCAATCTGTCTACCGACTTCCTGGTCTGAAAGCTAAGAGTTATAAACTACACTACCATGGTAGTGATTTGAATGTGACTTCAATGTCCTCACCACAAACATGTACCGACTGAACAGGTACTCCTAGCAAGTCCCCAAAATCTTGGATCTTGGTCTTAATCCAAGAGACCTCTAGACCCATTGCTTAATGCATCTAGAGCCACCATTAGGGTTTCTAAAGATGCCGAATAGCAACATCAGCAAAGTCAAGATCAGTAATCTCAATATTGACCATTTACTAAGAAATGGCCTTCGATCTCCTCTGCAAGATTCCTAATAAACAATTCTTTGTTTCATCTCAACAGTGACTGAGTCCTGTGTGCTTGAAAATGATGCAAATCCCGATCCCCTGTCATATAAGCCACACGACAGGCATCTGTAGCTTCCATAGTCTCCCGTGAAGTAAAATTCTGTCTTACTCTTGGGCGTTTGCCAATCAATTCTTGAGCTGCATCGAGTGGTTTGCACTTGAAGGTGTCCCACAGAACTATAGGGTCCATCAGGTTGTCGAGCATTGTGAAACGACCAGATATTGCCTCAGGAAACCTCTGGGCTCACTCTCAATACCTCAGCCTGTCCAAATGAAGGGTGTTCATTGACCCACTGTGGAGTTTTGAAGTGGACCTGGGGGGTAGCCACAACCAATCTATGGTCAGTACCACAAAACTCGGCACTCCTATACACCCTGCAGTTATGAAGGATTTTCCAACAAGTGCTAACAAGCATGTGGTCGATCTCCTTGGCTGCATTACCCACAATGGTGTACCACGTCCTACGATGTGGGTCAGAGCACTGGTACCATGAGCTAGAAATCCTTAATTTCTGGGATCTTGCAAAGTCCCGGAAGAGGAAGCTATTCTCGTTGCTTGCATCTGATCCCGATTCATGGGGACCGACAGATACCTCATAGCCAGGTCAATTACAGCCACATACTGCAATGAAGTCACCCAGAATAATATGCATATCTCACTGAGGACAACTGATGGACACAGATATAAATTTGGCATAGAACATCTTTTTCACGTCGGGTTTACAAACATCAGTAGGAGTGTACACAGCAAAAAGAGACATGAAGACAAATGCTTCAATTTCAATATCATCATACACTCATGGACCGAAATAACCTCTACTACCAAGGGCTGAAGTCTGCTGGAGATGGCTGTGGCCACACTAATTGTGCCACTGCCAGGTCTTCTCATATCCGAGAGAGCAGTCACCTCAACTCTCAACCTCATCAGTTCCCTCGGCATCCTGATGCAGAGAGTGGTCGTTCCAAGCCCCCTGCATTTCCAAACATATTTTGCACTGCCGATGAGTTATATCTGGGGGGAGCAGACCCACCTCCCCCGAGGCACTCATTAACCCCAAGGGGCTAGGGGGCAGGAGTTGGTACAAAGCCAGGGCATGTTCACACTCTGGGTGGGCCATGACCCCACAGTTTAGCCTAGGACTCCAAGGTACCTAGTTTCCATGGCTGGCCACTGGGAGGCACTACTGGTCTCGATAACAGATAGGCTATGAACTGGCAGGGGAGACTTATGCAAAGCTGCTCCCTTTTCATACTAGGCTTGTCAGCGGTGGCAGCTGAAAGCGAGAAGGCATGCAAGCACTTAACACGACCTAGGCTACCACACCATTGCTCTGCATCACCCTGAGCACGTTGCAACCCCCCCCCCACCCTTTTGGAAATAAAATTTGCAAGTTCATTGTCGCATTTTCTTAAGTTATGCATCTAATAAATATCTATGAAGAGGTGAATTTTATGTTGAATATTGTTACACTGTTGGCTTAATAACAAGAACGTAACGCAGGGAGATCCTATTATTGTAATCTGATATTCATATGTTTATGATAGTGTATGGTTCCATTTTATTTCTTATATGTCTTCTTTATCAGCTGATGTTTAGAAAATGGCAGAAATGCTTCTATGGAAAAACGGTCAGCTCTGCTAGCGTCAACGACATGGCGCGAAAATTGAAACATGGCGACCGCCAGATCGCCCATTGAAGGATCGTCATTTTTCATGTTCAAAAATGTGTACGGCCCCTCAAGTTAATGAAAATTATGGATGACCCCTTAAGGACAGAGAAGAAAATGAACCAAAAAGTTCAGAAACCACAAAAAACAAAAAATGTATTAATAAAGCATTTCATATTTTCGTATTCAACATCCCGATGACATTCTGGAGAAAGTACAAACATATATTTCGCCTTCGGATACACACACACAGAGAATAAATGATAATAATGATTGACTGCATTTAACTCTAGAAATGTGGCTGGAAATTAATCATAAATAGGATGTACTTTGCTTGTATGATTCTTTGTCAGTATGCATTTGATTAACATGTCTCATACGCCGTCGCTATCCACTTGGAAATCCCTGCCCCTATTTTTGCGTCGTAGTTTCCATGAACAGTGAGTGTGTATGCATACTGATGACAGCGACTGTTGAATAAATGTAAACAAACAGACACAGCGGGAGACGAGTAAGGGAGGGGAAGGCAGAACTAAAATGACAGAGGGGAGAGGAAGAGGGAAAAAAACAATAAAACAACAGCAGAGACATAGCGAGAGAGGCAGATAAACCGAACAAAAGGAAAGAGAATACGAGTGAGGGAAAGAAAAAGAGAGAGAGAGAGTAATGGAAGAAGGAAGAGGAATGGAGGGATAAAACAACGGCAATGAGAAAAAAAAATGACATGAGAAAGAGAAAGAGAAAGAGAGAGAGAGT
>NC_091559.1:24012092-24014592 GCF_042767895.1 Penaeus vannamei | reverse complement strand
TGGCATCAGCATCATCATTAACGTCATCACCATCATCATCATCATCTCCTATAGATGAACCTGTTTCATCTTTAGAAAATTTATTCCAGTCCTTCTTCTTCTCCCTTAACTGATATTTGGAATTTCTCTCCGTTCGTTATTATTGTTCCCCTTGCACAGTTGCAAGCCGCTGTCACGTGTCTCTTCGACTGTGTAAAGCTGTGTAGCTATGTGTATGCCTGTGGGTGTCGTGCGGGTGTTTTGTGTACGTCAGTGTGTGTTTGTGATCAGTAGGAGTTTAGAAGTTTAGAAGTAGGACTTTAGAAATGTATGTTGTGACATCGGGGAGAGTGTAGGTATGTGTATGTGTGCGTTTGTGTGAATATCTGTGTTTTTGCTTGTTTCTTTTTAATGTAAACAAAAGCAATATCATTAACATCCCCACGTACTTTTTTTAAGAACACAATATGACTGGATGCATGTTAACAAGAGATGTTCTCAATGCACTTTCAAGTTTTGTATCAACATATTTGGATAGTATTCGGGAACTAGCTTGGAGGCGAGCCATGTAGAATAGTTTTCTCTCCGCAATGTTGGAAGAGGGTAGTAACGAATTCAGAAACTATTTCAATAAGTTGACAATAGTGAGTACACAGACTCGGGGCTTTCTGCTATATATTTGTAAGGATGGGTTTTGTGTGTGTGTGTGTGCGTGTGCGTGTGTGTGTGTGTGTTCGAAAGTGCAATAATATGCGGTTCAAAGGTAACTTTTTTGCAATTGCTCCACATTTTTGTCAGTGGAAAATATATTTTTATCATGCCGTATTCAGGTAGCATCAAGTGAAACGGTATCAATTTTAAAGATCTATTTCACCCAAAACATATTATTTCTAACATGTGCATTTTCGCACGCACACATGCACACACGCACAGACACACACATGCACAAACACATAAACACACAACACAATTGTAAATTTTGATGAAAATTGAAATAGATTGATAAACAGTTGGGATTATTCTAATGGTTTAAATAGAACAAATTGCATGTAGAGCTGAGATGAGATAGTGATTGAAGAAATGATACCAGTCGAGAGATAGATAGATAGATAGAGAGAGAGAGAGAGAGAGAGAGAGAGAGAGAGAGAGAGAGAGAGAGAGAGAGAGAGAGAGAGAGAGAGAGAGAGAGAGAGAGAGTGACGGAGGGAGGGAGGGAGGGAGGGAGAGAGAGAGAGAGAGAGAGAGAGAGAGAGACAGAGAGAGAGAGAGAAAGAGACAGAGAGAGAAAGAAATAGAGAAAGAGACAGACAGACAAACGGAAAGAAAGAGAGAGAAAGAGAAAGAGAGAAAGAGAGAGAGAGAGAGAGAGAGAGAGAGAGAGAGAGAGAGAGAGAGAGAGAGAGAGAGAGAGAGAGAGAGAGAGAGAGAGAGAGAGAGACAGAGAGAAAGACAGAGACAGAGGCAAAGACAGATAAACACACAGCCCAACATACAAACAGACAGACAGACAGACCAACGAACAAACTGACAGACAGGCAAAAAAGAGTAGAAAAAAAGAAAAGGAGAAATTATAAAACAAACTTTACATAAAAAAAAACGGGAGAGTGACAACCATTAACAACCGCATTCTCAAGATTCCATTATCGACCGAGAACAAATTTCGCCGGTGAATTCCCATTCAACCGGAAAGTAGATTCCTTTTTCCACTCGAACAATTATTTATCGTCGGGAGTGTGGCTTGGCCGTCCGGTTCAACTCCTACTTTTAACATTCCGGATGGCGAGACGAACACAAACCCCCTGGGAATTAAAGCACGAAATGCCACAAGGTCCGATGTACCTTTTAGCGATTTTGTGTGTGTGTATTTATGATTGTGTGTGTGTTTGTGCGTATTTATGATTGTGTGTGTGTTTGTGTGTGTTTTTGATTGTATGTGTGTGTGTCTATATGCGTAAGTGTATGCGTTTGCGTGCATGTATTTATAGTATGTATGTGAGACTTTTCTGTGTGATAGTACTTTTCCCTCAAATACTGAAAATCTGACATCATTCTAATCAGGAGAAATGAGTTAATATCAGGCCTTGCACCTAAATTTCTAATCAACCCCGGAAGAATTAAGAGATGTACGTTTATCTTTTTTTCTTCTTTTTTCTGTACCAGTAACCTAAAAGAATGTCTTTATCAGAGTAGATAATTTGATCATTTGATTTTTTTATGATCAGATATAGCTCAGAATTCTGCCAGCAATCATCATCAAATACGACATTGAATATTCTTAATGAAGCCATTCATCAGTTACTACAAATATCCCTGTCTCATTAAACGTAACAATTATTCTCGTTTACTCGTAAGAAAAGCATCGCAGGCCAACTGAATGAAAGCATCGGTGAAGGAGGACTAAAATCACCATGCTAGCTCAGGCGAGGCGGTACGGTGATGTAGAGGAGGGAATGCGGGGGGAAGGAGAGGGAAAGTAGGAAGGAGGGAAAGTAAGGAGGAGCAGGAGGGAGGTACACATACG
>NC_091559.1:23982092-23992092 GCF_042767895.1 Penaeus vannamei | reverse complement strand
ATACATATTTACACATATATATGTATATATATGTATATATGTATATATATATGTGTGTGTGTTTGTGTGTGCTTGTGTGTGTTTCTGTCTTGCTTGTGCTTTTTTTTCAAATTGAACATAAATGCTCCTTCTGCAAAAGTACTGAAACCGAAGCCTATTAAGCCTCGCCGCACGAGAGCAACTCCTGCAGTCCTCGTCCTCCTGAAAGACTTTCGCAGGAGAGATTCCATCCCTAAATCTCCTTGGGAACTATTCGCTGTGAGGGAGTCTTAACCGAAGAATTTTTCCCTCAGAAATTGTACTTGAGCGGGCAACGGGAAGCCGACAGAGTTTCGACCATCTTCCAACTTTAGCTACTCGAGGCATGTATGGCTTGGATGGGTATTAGGGGGCTTCTCTCTCTCTCTCTCTCTCTCTCTCTCTCTCTCTCTCTCTCTCTCTCTCTCTCTCTCTCTCTCTCTCTCTCTCTCTCTCACTCACTCTCTCTGTCTGCTTATCTGTCTGTCTGTCTGTCTGTTTCTCTCTCTCTCTCTCTCTATTCATTTGTCTTCCCTCTTCCTATACTGGCTCCAGATTTGTTCTTTAATATATTTTGCGTTATTAAGCCTGTTTCTCTGCTATAGTTCTCATATACCAAAACTTATGAAGATAATCCCTTATCTTTAGCAACGTTGGGTGTTCAAAAAATCTTCATCTTCCTTTTTACCGACGTTTTCATCTCATAGCACACATACACACGCACGCACTCACAGACACGCACCCAAACACAAACACACAGAGAGAGATACATAAACACACATACATACATAAACACACGCACAAACATAAACACGGACACATACATAAAAACACACACACACATACATAAACACACACATACATAAACACACACATACATACATAAACACATACACACATACATATACACACACACGCATACATAAACACACACACACATAAACACACACACATAAACACACACACACATACATAAACACGCACACACACACACACACACACATATATACATAAACACGCACACACGCGAGAATTTGATTGAGTTTCCCTTCGTTAATTGTTTCCTCGATCTTTTCGCTTCCTCTTTCCGGCTCGTGGCCTGCCTGCTCTCTTGGACGCGTTTTTATTCGGCTTGGAATTATAGTGGCGTGGTGGTGGGGGGGAGCACGGGGGGAATGGATGGGGGGATGGGGGGGTAATGGCGAGGACGGCGATTTTTGGACACGCCTCTTTCAACCACTTTCAGAACATTTTTATCTCTTTGCCACTTTTTGAAATAATCTTTCCATCTGTTCCTTTCTCATTTGTTTCGTTTTTTCCCACCATCTCTCGATTTTTTTTATTTTCTTTTAAATATTCATCTCTTTCCATCTTTAGTCTGTTCTATCTTCTTCAACTTTATTTATTACCTCGATCTCTTTTTATTTTTCGTTTGACCTTCATTTTTTTTCGTTTTATATCTTCCCCTCACTGGTTTATTCCTCATTCTTTTCTGTTACCTCCGCACAGGATATTCTGTGTTTGGCAGCGTTGGTTTGTTAGTTCGTTATCAGGATAACTCGAAAAGTTAGTTCATGATCCGACTCGAGGGTTTTTGAACGGATTCGTTAGCTTTGCGAGACAGGGAAGCGCGGGCGGCACCGGCGTACTTGAGGAAAAGGCGATTTTAATGTAATTCTTTCTTCGAGTGAATATTTTCATTGCATCAGTGACTTTATTGCCTTGACGGAGGTATGCGCTTTTTGAGTGCTTCTAGTTATCACTATATCTTTCGATATCTTTCTTTCTATTTCTTTAGCATTTTTATCTGTTTGCATTTGTCGATTTTGCTTTGTTTTTTTTCTGTCTTTATTTTCATATTCGATCTCCCTTCTTCCCTTTTTGAATATTTATCTTTTTCCTTCTCTCGCTTTCCTCTCCTCCCTTTTCTTAACTTTATGTATTTCCATGTCTCGTTTTCCCATTTTTTTCCTTTTTTATACTTACCTGTCTTTCCATATCTCGCTTTCCCTTCTTCATCTTTCCCTCTCTCTCTTTATCTATCTATCTATATATCTACCAATTGATCGATCTGTCTATTTTATTGTGTGTATGCACCTTTTATCCTCTTCATTCTCAAGGCTTCCCAACAGGAAACATATACATGCCCAAGGGTACGAGTATGCTGTGCCCTGAACGTGGAGCGAGCATAACCGCTCTAAGACTGCAATTCGTATCAGCATGGATTTGTCGGTCGAAATTTTTCATGTTGTTGGGGATTAAATTAAAGACGATTGGATTATCAAAACAGCTGAACATGGTCTTCGCCAAAGTTTCGCTTTCGCACTGAAGACCCTGTGGCCAAAACACCATCATCTCATTAGCAACAGGAGAGGTAATCAATTTTTACCTTGGGGTGTTGCCGAGTTTCATATACTTTTGTTCATTAGTTTGTAGAATAAACATGAGATATATCTAACATTTTTTTTTTCATGTTGTATATAGTTTAAAGTCCTTATATAGAGCATGGTAACATATAGAATCCGTAGCAGATAAATCGAATCAAAACAATTTTTTGAGCCATAATCTCACGAGGATACACACACATATGTTTAAGTGTGTGTGTGTGGGTGTATATATGTGTGTGTGTGTGTGTGTGTGTGTAAGCTGTATATATAAACATTTATATACATGCATATATATATTTTTTTATTTGTATGGGTGTGTCTGTGTGTTTATGTATGTATGTATATATGTATGTATGCAACCATACATGTATGTAAAGCTACCTTGACACCAAAGAGGAGGCAAACGAAAATGGTCCAAAGGCGCGCCAGTCAGTCGAGTAATTTCAAATTTCATGAATGTCATTAGTTATGAATATCATCATCATGTTCAGTTGGAGTCGGATTACTTTGACATTTGTTTGAAGGCGAGAACATAGGAGCGCTATAATCGAAATGAATAAACTAAATAATTTCAAACGCTAAGTAACATGGCTCACTGCGTTACGAAAGAGGGAGGGAAAGAGGTGACTGAACAACTGACAAACTTCCCAGTGCTAAACGTCACTGTGTGCGTGTGCTTGTATGTGTGTATGTGTGTGTGTGTGTGTGTGTTGTTGTTGTGTGAGTGTGTGTGTGTGAAGGAGAGATCAGGATGTGAGCATACTGATGAAAGCAACAGGATTAGAAAAAAAGGGAAGAAGTGCCCGGATGAGCAGCCATGGCAGTGAATTCCAAAGAGGAGACGCGATAAAGGAACTAACGAAATGAAACGAAACAGACTAAAAGGGTGATGAACAAATATCCTAGGTGAGTGAGTAGTCCCCCGTGGAGCCTCCCAACCCCCCCCCCCCTCCCCCCCGGAACCCTACACCATCACGGGATACACAGGCAAGGCTTGACAAATTAACAAATATATTGGCTACTACCCTCACGAGACTGCCCGTGAGCTCTCCTCGCCCTCGAGCCGCGAAGGACAGGTGAGGAAAAGCATCGCAACTGCTTTGTTGAAATGTCAAGCACATAGAACTGGACAAGATAAATGGGATATAGTGCAGATGGAGTGTCGGGGATGTTGCTGCAACACGGAATTTCCCTTAAGAGGACCCAAAGCGCTGTTCTTTATCAGCTTCGTCGCATTGCAGAGAGACCTTGGAATTTCCAGGTTGTCACCTATCTTTTCCAGTTTATCATTTATCTCTTCCAGGCTATCGTCTATTATTTCGAGGTTATTATTTATCTTCTCCAAATTATCATGTGTCGTTTCCAGATTATCATTCTCTTTCCAGTTTAGCATCTATCATTTCCAGATTATAATTTATCTTTTCCAGGTTATCATATATCATCCCTAGTCTACTATTTATCTTTTCCAGATCATCATCTATCATTTCCAGATTATTATTTATATCTTCCTGATTATCATCTACCATTTTCAGAATATTATTCCACTTTTCCAGATTATCATCCATTATTTCCGGATTATTATCAATCTTTTCCA
Source organism: Penaeus vannamei (assembly GCF_042767895.1). Lineage (NCBI taxonomy): Eukaryota > Metazoa > Arthropoda > Malacostraca > Decapoda > Penaeidae > Penaeus > Penaeus vannamei. Next base: position 23,988,093 of record NC_091559.1, on the reverse strand, counting down.
GATTGTTATTCATCTTTTCCAGATCATCATCAATCATTTCCAGATTATCATATCACTTACCATTATCATAATCATTCAACTGCCTTAGAGTACTAGGAATTTCCGCTTAGACCTAACAAACACGAGAGAGAATGGAGACGGCGTTATAACGAGAAGAATAGAGCCTGCTAATGAGTCCCTTCTCCCTTACCTATCTAGGGACCTGATGCTATACGTCACCCTAAAAGACACACGATGCTCGCTTGCCTGCAGTGAAACACCTTGAAAGTTATCTAGTGTAAATGACAGAAAAAAATACCCCAGTTAATCTTGGGTAATATTGTTCGTTCATTCTCTAAGATATATGGGGCTACATTTTTATCCTATGCGATTAAGATGTTTATTCAGTTAATATATATATGTGTGTGTGTGTGTGTGTGTGTGTGTGTGTGTGTGTGTGTGTGTGTGCTTGTTTGTGTGTGTATGTGTGTGTGTGTGTGTGTGTGCTTGTTTGTGTGTGTATGTGTGTGTGTGTATTTGTGTGTATGTGTATACACAAATACGTGTATGTATGTGTGTGTGTATCTTCCTAATTCCTCTCTACCCCATCCCTAAAAAAATAAAAAATAAATAAATAAATAAAAAATATAAATCTCGAACCAGCATACCCCATCAGCGTCTAAGCCCTATCCTATCCCACGTTCCTTTTACACTCTCTCTCTCTCCCTGTGGTTCCCGACACCGATCTGTCAGCTGCGATCCCTAAGCACCCACATTTATTCCGGCTGCGACATATCCTCTTCCCTGGACCGGTTTTAGGGTGCCGTTAAAAGGCCGGCAGACGAGACAAACCAAAACCAAGGGTTGTGTGTTTTCTCTTGGGGGGAAAATAGGGCTATTGTTGTTATGAGTTATGTCGCAGGAGTGGTTTTGGGGGATGATACTTTTGTGTTTTTGCTCCTCTGTGTTGTCATAGTTATTTTATTTATTTATTTATTATTTTTAAAGGATAATCGTTATTGTATGATCTGTAGATGAGAAGTAAAACAAAATATTGATGTCAGTTATATTGACTGAAATAATGATGACAGTAAAAATGTTAATAACAACTACATGCCAGTAATGAGATACTACTAATACTAATACTAATACTGATATTAAAAACAATGATAATGATAACAAAAACGTAATTACAATATCAGTAAAACAAATAATAATGGCAATGATAATAATATCAATTATAATGATAATAATAACAATAATGATAATAATTATAATGATAATAATAACAACTAATAATAATAATAATAATGATGATGATAATAATAATGATGATAATCACAATTATGATAATATTTGTGATAATAGAGAACAAAAATAACTACTACAGCAGTTATATGTGTAATGGTAATAATAATAACAATAATGATGGCATAATTATTACTATTATTGTTATTATTATTATCATTGTTATTATCAGAATAATAACAATAATTATTATTATCATTATTATTATTATCATAAGAATAATAATAATTATTATTGTAATTATTATCATTATCCCTATTGATATGATTGTTAGTTATATTATTATCCTTATCATTATTAGCCTTATAACGCAATGATAATAACAATATATATAACATTAACAATAACAACAATATTACAAACGTAAATAACAAAAATGATAATAACAATAGTAGTAGTAGTCATAAATTCACTAAAAAAATTATACCCTATTGATAGTAGAAGAAGTAACAACAGTAGTAGTAAAACAGTAATAGTAGATACAGTAATAGTAATAGTATTTGTTGCTGTTGTAGTAGTAATTGTTGTTGTTGTTGCTATAGTAGTAGTAGTAGCAGCAGCAGCTGTAGTGGTAGTGGTAGTAGCAGAAGTAGTAATATATTTTTTTCTTTTTTTGCTTTTACCATTATTAGCATCATAGTCCGTAAGAGCATCTTACTCTTAAATCTAGTGCTATACTTAAATCCATGGCAGTGGTACATTAACGTCAAGATTAGCATCTCGGCTAATATACATACACCCACAGCCACAAACACACACACACACACACACACACACACACACACACACACACACACACACACACACACACACACACACACACACACACACACACGCACACACACACACACACACACACGCACACACACACACACACACTCACACACCATTCATCCATATTCAGCGTGTATTCACCCGTCTGCCTGTCTCCCCATCTCTCCATTTGTCAGCCTTTCCTCATACATTTACTAACCAACCTGCGGTCTCCCTATATCCTATCTCTCTCCTTCCTCGCGTGCTGTTTCCGCATTTACTCCTCCATTATCAATAAGTCAGATGTTATTGCCTCAGATTTCCCAATATTTCCCTATTCGGACGCATTTGTCAACGTCTTCGAGCTGGTCCTAGACATTAACGACAGAAGACTGCGGTATCTTGAGATCCATGGCACGGTTTAAGGAAATGTTGGGCCGTTTCCACTCTATATTCCGTGTTTCTTAGGTATGGGATTTCTGCTGTTTCGTGTCTTCTTCTTCTTCTTTATATGTTCTTTCTTTTTGTTTCAATTACTGTATCATTTTACCTTTTTTTGTCATCTAATGTGAAATATATTCATGTATGAAACTGTATCTGATTTCTTTTTTTCTCAAGAACAGTGAGCCTTTGTGTTTTCCTCTATTAACTAATTGTCTCTGGTTCCATTTCCTGCACCTTCCTTCTAGGCATGTCACCACTCAGCCACTCACTCCTGCGCCAGAGTCATCAATCTCCTCATGTCCAAGCTCCGATATGCCTCCTTTCACACACACAACCTATCTATTCGTCTTTAAATTATGTATATATATATATATATATATATATATATATATATATATATATATATATATATATATATATATATATATATATATATATATATATACACTCATATATGTGTATGTGTGTATATGTGTGCGTTTGCGCATGCGTTTCTGTGCATAGAAAAATATGTAGTCTTTAATAAATATAGAGATTATATGAATCGACTGAGAAAGAGAAAAAAATGAAAGACTGACAAATACATAAATAAATGGCAGATACATAGATATATGGGTACCCAAATAGATACATAAACAGACAGGCAGACAGAAAGATACAAACATATATTCTTTCTTGACTTTGCTGCCCCTTAATCTCCCACTTTTAACTTTGTGTCTTCAACTCATACCTCTTCTGCCCTCATATATTCGCGTTATCTTCTTTGCTGTCTTCCTCTCTTCCTTTTCCTCTTCCTCTTGCCAACTTCTCCTTTCACACTCCTACTTTCTCATTCTCCCACCCCCCACCCCCACCCCCGCGAACCCTCCCCCGCCTCCGAGCTCATACGTCATCACTTAATCAGCTGATCACTTCCTCACTCCGTTTGTCTTTGGTTTTGGCTTCGGCAGTTTTCTCGGATATTTTGCCTCGCGCTTGCGCATTTGTTCGTATGAATGAAGCAGCAAATGTTTAGTAATTTTAAGCATTATTAAACTGATTTATATAACACGGTTTTGACCAAGTACATTATTCTATAATTATATTCTGTAGAGATGAAGATTAACAAAATCATTAATACTCTTCTTGAGAAATCACGCTTTTGTTCTATTAACTTTCCCCTCCAGCGAGAGAAAGAACAAATCGTTCTACCACAGAGACAATTATTTGAACACGAGATCATGCAATCTCCGGGACGATTGCTCAGGCAACGTAGTTACATCAAGACGACTTTTCGAGTCTTTAAAGATATATTCGAAAATTGGTAAGGATAACTGAATATAGATACATACATACATACATACATACATACATACATACATAAATTGAAATTCGTACACATACCATTACCTCTATTCTTCAAAAAGTCTGCTCTTAGTTCTACTTAAAAAAAAAAAAAAGAAAAAAAAGAAAGAAAAGAAAAAAAAAAAAAAAAAAAAAAAAAAAATATATATATATATATATATATATATATATATATATATATATATATATATATATATATATATTACAAAGTCGATAACTTATACACGAAACAACACAGAAATGCGAAAATAATACGCTGACCTAATGCCACAAAAACCAAAGCAAAATGCGAACGTCATCCGCTTATTCCAATCACTCCTGCAATATTTTTTCCGCAATATTTCTCCGGCGGGGAAACCGGCACGGCCGCCGCACAGCATTTTCACGCGGCAAATTGAGATGGTGTTACCCCGCAGCTGTGAAGCGGAACGGAATGACCATCATGTGGACACAGGAAAGGAGAGAGGATTTAGATGGTAGGAACACATTTCCATTTTCAGCGACAGGTTCTGTGGGATGGCCCGCGTCAGTGCCCGCCCGACGGAGCGATGAAACGCTGTAGGACTGTGTGGTTTGCGGTTCAATTTTTTTTTTTTTTTTTTTTTTTTTTTACTCCTGGGTATGGACTTTGGAGAATATATGTCATCACATATCCACCCTTACACACACACACACACACACATACACACTCCCGCGCACGTAAATCTATTTCCCTTTGTATATTATGTATTCTAAGCTAAAATGTTTTTCGTCATGTTATATCAAGTTCATTTAAGCTTACAGATTAGTCTCTCTCACTCTTTTAAGAAGACGGATTGCTCTTATGGAAAGTAATTAGGCAATCCCATTTTTTCTCATTAAAGTAGACGAGATATTTTTTTAATGGTACAAAGTCTCTATATGAGATGGAATACCGGTTGTCGTTAATGCTCAAAATCACTAGGAAATGTAGGCTAATGACCACACAAATTACATATGCACTAGATTATACTGTGCACATAGTAATCATACGAGTAATTAACGGGCAGTTTTTTTTTTTTTTTTACATATCCACGAAAATATGGAACTGGCAACGGCAGCTATCGACGTCTTAATCTTTGAAATTGACACTCTACTCCCAATTGGATTCCTCTGAATATATCAAAGAGCTAAATTGCAAGAGCTAGATCCCAATCACATATCATTAAATGCTTAAAGACTGATTTGCTGGGCATCGGTCAGTCCAATAGCAGTAATGATGAGGTAGCCACGGGAGGTCATTCAAAGCCATACAGAGTCATATAATATCATTAGTATTTTCTTCTAATATCTCCTCTAATTTTCATAAGGATATTAAAGGCTTGCGTTTGATAATAATGGGGAGGGTGAAAGGAAGTTGGGATACCTTATAGCCCTGTAAGGTCTTATAACTTTGCTTATCTCTTCTCTCAACATTTCCTTTGATTCTTGTAAGTGGATTAATTACTTCAATTTAACAGTAATCGAATAATCATCGAGAACGGGGGGGGGGGGAGGTTACATAAGGTCACACGATTATTTAAGGTCGTATGTGTTACTTCCTGTAAAACCATTGATTGTCTTTGGTTAAGGTGATTTTCAAGGACGTAAGAAGCAGTGATATAGGAAAGAGAGAGTGAAAGTGGGAAGAGGGGAAATGAGGAATGAAAGTGAGAAGGAGGAGACGTAAAATTAAGTGAAAAGATAGTAACAGAAGGTAGTTAAGGAAATGAATTAATATATAAATGAAGAGATAAACTAAGGGAGTACAGAAATAAAATTATGAGGAATAAGAAACCGAGAAAGAGATGAAGAGAATATGCATCTAGGTAATACGAATTTCTCTGTGATGTAGGTGTATACAAGGATAATCCCCGACTATATTCAGTTTTCAGTAAAATCATATACACACTCTATCAAGTAAATCTGATTACGATTAATCTTCGAAAGTGCATACCAAATCAACCAAGTGCTCTGTGAGCTTGCTTTAGTCGTCACTTACTATATATTCTTTTCATATTTGTCTAATTACGTAACAAACGCTTACGTTTTTATTCCTTATCACACGCACATGCACACTCTCCCACCCCTCCCCCTCCACCCTCCACCCTCCACACACACATCCACCGCCATCCCCAACCCATAAGGACAGTACACCCCCCCCCCCTTTACACCT
>NC_091559.1:23919592-23924592 GCF_042767895.1 Penaeus vannamei | reverse complement strand
CGTCACCACAGGATTCCCCTCCATCCGCTACAGCCTCCACTCCTCCGTCCTCCAATACTGGAAATTACGGGACAGCCTCTACGCACATGGAGAGTTCGTGGTATATGGTCCTCGAACCGTCGTTCCTGATACACTTCGCCGTCGCACTTTAACCCACCTCACGACAGTCACAGAGAAGACGAAGCAACTCGTCGCGCCAGGCAGACTGTCTACTGGCCTGGCATCGACTCCGATATAAAGAGTACGGTCGAAGCGTGTGATTTCTGCCGTTTCCAGCCTAGCCAGCAGCAGGAACCCTATCTCTGTGATTGCCAACCATCACACCCCTTTAAGTCTGTGTCTGCTGTATATGTATGTATATGTGCATATATATGTATATACGCATATATATGTGTATATGTATATATGTGTATATGTATATATGTATATATTTATATGCATATATATGCATGTATATATATATATATATATATATATATATATATATATATATATATATATATATATATATATATATATATATGTATATATATATATATATATATATATATATATATATATATATGTATATGTATATATATATATATATATATATATATATATATATATACATGTGTGTGTGTGTGTGTGTGTGTGTGTGTGTGTGTGTGTGTGTGTGTGTGTGTGTGTGTGTGTGTGTGTGTGTGTATATATATATATATATATATATATATATATACATATATATATATATATATATATATATATATATATATATATATATATATATGTTTATATATTTGTTTATATGCTTATATATGTGTGTGTGTTTGCGCGCGAGTGTGTATATATACATATGCATACATATACATAAATATACCTATATCTATATATATATGAATATATATATATATACATATGTATGTGTGTTTGTGTACACGCACGTCTGTACATGCATATATATGTACTCATTCTTGGCATTCGATGGAGATATCAATATAGTGACAACAGAAAAGCAGCAAAAAACAGTACAATTAACAACAGAAGATAAAAGGGATGTCGCACATGACTCAAGGAAACACATTGGTCATTGGAAGACGAACTGCAAATTGAACCTGGCTGGAGATGGAGGGAAAGGCCTTTGTGGAACAGGGACAAGCTTTGACTAACATTGGATTTCTTTCTTCCTTTCTTTTTCTTTTTACTTTGCTGGGGGGTTAGAAATCCTCTATTAGATGACGAAATACTGAGGAAAACCGGGACAAAGGAAATGTAGAAATGCACGTACACACACACACTCATATATACATACATATATATATATATATATATATATATATATATATATATATATATATATATATATATATATATATATATATACATATACATAGATATATATATATATATATATATATATATATATATATATATATATAAATATATATATATATATATAATATATATATATAATATATATATATATATATATATATATATATATATATATATATATATATATATACATACATATATATACATGATTAAGGACGCGGTTTTACAATCTGTAGATCAAAAGAGCGTACAGATATTTAGTGTCGCTAGCCGGATATTCAAACTCATTTTCCACATAAATACGACATATTCATATAAACTCAAACTGAAAAGTGTATGCTTTATGTAAATGGCGTAGTCATAATACATGAAAAACCAGTTATGAATATATATTATTGCGAACAAAAAAGGATATATATATATATATATATATATATATATATATATATATATATATATATATATATATATATATATATATATATATATATACATATATATATATATTTTTTTTTTTTTTTTTTTTTTCACGACCATTTCGTTATATGCTGGTCATGCATCCAAACTTCACTGTAGATTGGGAAATCATATTTACATCCGTTGGCTCCCCCCATTGCAACTAAAACGTGATTTATTGAATAAACCTACAGGATTTTCTTTTCCATAACGGTAGTAATTGAATGCAGAATAGAGGTGTAGGGCTGTTGGATCCCACGAAAATATACTGTATACCCGATATACCTCCACCCTAATATTCGAAGTCCACTTACCCACTTTCCTCATCTAGTCATGCTATGCCTCGAAAAGGCAAATACTGTATCTGATAGGCATAACAATAACAGTTTCTCCGACCGTTATTTTGGGCAAAGCTTAATGCAGATCAGATTTTTTTTCGATTACCAGAATTACCAAATGGCATTTGTCTATTTATGCATGTAAATGAAATCTGTATATGGAGTGAAAAAGTATGGCTCTTTACGGCTCTGCCCTCATTTCCTACCTCCAAAAAAGCTTTCAAGTTCTGATGATTGCATGGTAGCTTTAAAGACATTAAGTTACTTCTGTGAGTTTCATTGTGTTAAATTGGAAAAAAAAAATCATCTATAATTCCTCCCTTCTGGCACAGCAACACAACCGTGGCTGTATGAAGTTATGAATTAAAATTATATTTGATAGGAAATATAGAGCTTTATTTAAATAGATTTACACTTCCACCTTTGATAACACATTACAAAGAATGTGTTAGGGAAAAAAGAACAACAAAATAGCTGAGTATCGAATCCCCGAGGAGACTCCGAAGCATGACCGTATAATATAAACAAAAGTGATGCTTAAAACTTCACCATTTCTTCGTAGTAGCACTGAATTTCTTTGTTACATTGTGTAGATGCTGTATTTCAATATGACGTATATCGGCCCAGTATATAGTTCTTCACAACAGGTCTGGTCGAGCTGCCCAATCCATGACTTCTTAGGTCATCTGATAGACCTCCACGCAGGATTATCTCGAAAAGAGACAACCTGATAGGCAGGGTCACCCAAAGGGAAACGAACTAGGTGCCCATATAGCCCGAGTTTGCGGTGACGGACTATGCAAGTAACAGGTCCCATGCCAGTCTCTCAGTGAAGTCATTGGTTGGACACATGGTCCTGCCAATTATACTCCATGATTCGACACAGGGACTTGTTACAAAAGGCATCAAGAAGTGGCTTTACGGCACTGGATTGAATCCAGGTTTCGCTTCCATAGAGCAAATCTGACATTCTCAAGGCCTTAAAGACACAACACTTAATCCTTTTGCATAAGTACTAGTACCTCCATATACTCTTGTTGACTGAGTTCATGGCTCCAATCCTTCTACTGACTTCCTGATATGACAGCCTAGAGATATGAACTGCATTATCAAAGTATGTAAAGCTCTCTGTGACTTCAAAGTCCTCGCTGCAGCATGTATCGGCTGAACAGGCTCTCCTCACAGGCCCCTAAAATCCTGGATCTTGGCCCAGGAGACCTGTAAGCCCAGGATGCAGCAAACTTCCTCCTCTTCCTTCAATTTGTCCAGGTGAAGCATAGCAGATTGGCCACTGGAGATCACGGGAGTGCAAACAAGAATTGATCGATCGCCAAGGACACAATACCCGTATGAGTGTAACAAGTACAGTAATTCAGGTTAGAGCGCTGATACCAGGAACCAGAAATCCTCATTCTCTGGGACCTAGCAAAGTCCGGAAGGAGGCTGTTCTCGCTACTGATATCAGCTCCCGAGCCATGGGGACCGACAGAAATCTCTTAGCCTGCTAGATCGCAGCTGGACACTGCATCGAAGTTTCCCAGATCAATGCGAATGTCTCGCCGGGAGCATTTGTCTACCATCGAGTTTTCATAAAGCAGCAGGAGTGTACAAAGCAATAAGAGACACAAAGCCAGAATCATGTTTCAATCTCAATGCCATAATACGCTCATTAAACAGACACCTACTGCTGAAGATTGAAGTCGGCTGGAGATGGTTATGACTATTCCCTGGTGATGATGTCAATCGCCTCGGCCCGACCAGTAATAGTTGTACCCACCTATACTGATCGTGCCATTTCCAGGTTGCCTCATCTCCGAGAGGGCAGCCACCTCAACTCTTAGCCGCTTCAGTTCCTAAGATAGCAGGGGTAATCTCTCATCCTGCCGCAAAGAGGTTCCAAGCTCCCACGCGTACACATACAACTGCCCTTGTATATATATATTATGTATGTCTGTATGTATGTATAAACAAACACACCCACACAAACATTTGGATATGTGTATGTGCGTGAAAGCACGCGCACACATATTCTTCTGATCTTTTCCCAGCTATTTCACAAAACATACCCGATTCGGTCATGTAAGATTCTAAAGATAAGTGAAAAAGTAAAGCTTAATGTAGTATGAATGATGAAGCCAGTAAATCGATAAGCCAAACGTGAAGGAAAGCGCACTGACACCTCCCGTGTGGATTATTCAGTTGCTTTAGACATCGACAATCGTCCCTTTTAGTCAGCGGATTTCTGCCGAGTATTTGATTTGTCAACTGAATGTTTATGTATGCATTTTTACCATCATTGTTTTATTTATGTTTTTTTCTTCTTCTTCTTTACTGGGGTTTGTTCAACAGAACAATCTGTTTTTCTTTTTTAGTTATTGAAAAATATGGGAAATATTGTTACATAGATTATACGAAATTTTGATTCAGACAAATTGAATTATAAATACTTTTGTATGCAAAGACAAAAAGAACTTATTGATTTAAGTTAGCATATATATTGCGACAACGAGGCACACAAACACACTGTTTGCTTTATTTAATATGTGGCTTCTTCTTACGACTTTGCTTCCCTACATACGCCCTACATACTCTTCCACATCACCGCCCATGTTCACCCCTTTTGAACAACCTTAACTCCCCTCCTTCATCCCCCCCCTTAGAAGGCTGGTTTCCGCCGTCGTCACACGTCTGTATCAGAATCCCAAATAAGGTTCCGGAGGCTGTGTAAGCGACGCTGTCAATGTTCACTTAAGGGGGGTACACACATTTTCTTTCTTTCTTTCTTTATGTTTCCTAATGATGGATTCTTGTCCACTCGTTTCATTTCCTTTTCTTTTTTGTTTAATTTTGTTTTGTTTTTCATCTCTCTCTCTCTCTCTCTCTCTCTCTCTC
>NC_091559.1:23907092-23909592 GCF_042767895.1 Penaeus vannamei | reverse complement strand
TATATATATATATATATATATATATATATATATATATATATATATATATATATATATGCAGACACAAACACACACACACACATAGATTTCTTTTTCTTTATCTAAATTTCATTTTTTTCTTTTTCTAGTATTAGTGTAACTTCTTTCTCTCTCTGTCTCTGTCTGTCTGTCTGTCAAAGTCCCTCTCTGTCTCTCTCTCTCTCTCTCTCTCTCTCTCTCTCTCTCTCTCTCTCTCTCTATATATATATATATATATATATATATATGTGTGTGTGTGTGTGTGTGTGTGTGTGTGTGTGTGTGTGTGTGTGTGTGTGTGTGTGTATATATATATATATATATCTATATTTATATATTATATATATATATATATATATATATATATATATATATATATATATATATATATATATATATATATATATATATATATATTATACATATATATATTTATATATATATATATATATATATATAATATATATATACATATATACATATATACATATATATATATATATATATATATATATATATATATATATATATATATATATATATATATATATATCGCCGTTAGGAAGTTACAGTGCGGGTAGGAAACAGCTCTTCTAACTTGGAAGAACAACTGGAAGGGGTCCGACAAGGAGTGTCTTAAGTGCGACCCTGTTTGCCATTGCTATAAATGACAACGTAAAGGTCGTTCCAACTGCTGTTTCGTGCAGTCTGTTTGTGGAAGATTTCACATTCTACTGTTCAGAAGGAATCCTACAGGATGTGTTAGAAGACATACAGACTGCAATAATATAGGTTGCGCAGTAGGCAAATTCTCTTCAAGTAAAATGCCTTTGCATTTCCACAAAAGAGGAAAGTTCCATCCTTCCCTCTATTTAGAAGCAAATTGTGATTTATCGACGAGGTAAAGTACTTATCTAATTTTTGACTCAAAGGTTACTTTGATGCCTCACATCAAACGGTTAAAGGTGAAGGCTACAAAAGCACAGTATTTTGCTGTGTCTTTCACACATCTTGGGGTGCAGACTGCACAATGTTTCTGCGGCTTCATCGACGTTTATTCGTAGCAAACGACTAAAAATGTGAGGCTTATTCATCTGCAACTCTCACTGTTCTCCGGATGTTGGACAGTTCATAATGACGCTCTTAGAATCTGTGCAGGGCTTTCACCTGTTTAATCCCTTTATACGCGGGGACTACATGAACCTGATTTACTACTCAAGACTGCAAAGGATTCCGGGATCTCACGCATCCCAGTTCCCCCTTGGACCAATTTTGTCGAGTTGGATATGGTCGGAATAGGGAAAAGGGAGAGACCTGCAGGATCAGATGCACTATATACAAAAGCTTAAAAGTGGTGTGGCCTTTGAGTAGCGAGAAGGAGAAAGACTGCAGTTAGCAGTCTTTTTCTGGTAGCCTCGATCTTCACTGCAGAATTACATACCATCCTTGCAACAGTTAAAATGACTAGAGGTCTCAGGAACCATTCTGTTGTAATATATTGCGACTCGCAGTGATTTGCAATTAACAACGATCTTAAACTCATTATATCCAGTGGTTGGGGAGGTTCAAGATTGGCTTGCACTGCTGTCAGTAAGAAGATAACACAGAGTCTGGTGGCAGTGCATGTCGATGTCGGTGGGAATGAGCGAGCTGATTGTGGGTCCAAGGCAGCTGCCACTCAGCCCCGCGGTGCTCGTTTTCCTCTCCCTCCGACGTGAAACCCAGGATCTGAAGTTGTCTTCGCGATCAATGGAGTCAATATTGATAGATTTTGAATCCTTTAAAATGTTAATCCCATTAGGTATTCGCCGCCTTTGACCTTAGCTATTGACTCGGCAGATCATTTTGATTAATAGTGGCGACATATAAGTGCAAAATTAACACATATATCATTTTCACCCTCATTATGAATATTGATTACTTCACCCACCTTACATGTCAATAAATCTTTAATTTCAATATATAATGTCAATGTCTTGCGAACCGAAATTGTTTTGTTAGATTCTTTTTTCAAATTAGAGGTTGTGGAGCTAAAACCACAAGAATAATGAATATTGAAGAATAATTTGGTGCCCTGGGAAATATTGATAAAATATTGTACCGCGTAGATCAGTAGTATTCAATTTGTTTTAGGCCATTGACGACGAACCCAAGTGATTATCGTTGGGAAAATATTTCTTACCTAAATACTTTCGAGAAGTACTTAGCTTCTACCATTTTGCTGTGAAATCCAACTTGGAGTTTTGAAAACGATTCTTTTCTTTCGTTATTGAGTTAGTTAACAGATTTCGCTCCATATTTCCAGTAGATTTAAGACCTCGCAAACAACATTCTCCAATTTTGAAATAGTAACTGAACGTCAAATGTTTTAGTTTTGGTGCCGTTGTATTTCGTTTCTGTACATACAATAAATCTAGGAATGTATAAATCCTTTTCCACGGGAGAACCAATACCGTAGAAAGAAGAAAGTTGATACAGTAAC
>NC_091559.1:23899592-23902092 GCF_042767895.1 Penaeus vannamei | reverse complement strand
CGATGTCACAGGATCATGAAAAATATTAAGTGAATTTAAAGTTTGACAAACCATCCTCTCAGCGTGAACTAAAAGATTATTCGTTAAATTCGTTAAAAGTACAGTGGATTATTAGAAAAGCTTACGCGAGATACCAGAGGATTCATGTAGAAAAGAGAGAGAGAGAGAAACGAAGAGAAGCGAAAAAAACGAGAATATTCGTATTTTCTAGCTCGTTCCTCTGTTGTTTTATTTACTACATCACACACGCACTCGCCCTCGCACGCACTAACACAACTATTTTCTACGACGAAGTATATTCTTTTATATAATATGATAGATACGGTGTTCACATTAAAGAAAAAGCTAAAAAGTGCCAGCATTTGTATGCACTCTGCGCTACGTTGTCTCGCGGGTCTATTCAACATTAAATCTATTTCCTTGTCTCTTTTGACATCTTGGAGCTTAAGCTTAGTTTTTTTTAATCATTTTTTTTACTACGGTCCCTTTACGACTGTTCTAGTGTATGCCTTTTCCTTCTCTTCCTCTTATTTTTCTTTGTCGGTTTTGATTCTCTAATTTCTCTTATTTATTGCACATAAGATATCGAAATTGGACAAACGTAAATTGAACACATGTAAGTAAAATAATAATAATAATGATATTGATAATAAAATGTGTGTGTATAATATATACATATATATATATATATATATATATATATATATATATATATATATATATATATATATATATATATATATATATATATATATATATATATATATATGTGTGTGTGTGTGTGTGTGTGTGTGTGTGTGTGTGTGTGTGTGTGTGTGTATGTGTCTATACATGAATATATATATATATATATATATATATATATATATATATATATATATATATATATATATATATATATATATATATATATAACACACACACACATATATATATATATATTTATAGTATATCACACCATAATGTAAACATAATATAAACACAGTATAAACAGCCAGACCTCAATATCTCCCTCAGAAATTCACCGATCTGTCAGTACTAAGCCGGAAGGAGTAGGCAGGGAGCGTGAAAACACAAGACTAAGAGTTCTATCAGCATAACTCGGGAGTGAGGAATGGAAGGTCGTAACTCAACACACGTTACACGGCGCTTGCATATCAGCCTCCACCCCACCCCAACCCACCCCAACCCACCCCACCCCACCCCACCCCATCCCCGAGCCCTGTAATATCCCAGGGAGCGGAGACCCCCCTCCCTCTCCCCCTCTACCCTCGCTTCAATCCCCTAGATTACCCCTTGGTTTGGTTTCCTTTTTTTTTTTTTCTTCTTTTTTTTTAGGGTGGCGGTGATGGTGGTTGCTGAAGATGGGGATTTTTGTTGCTGCTGTTGATAATGGTGTTGAGGATGAGGATAGCGCTGTTGTTGTTGTTGTTGTTGTTGTTCTTGTTCTTGTTCTTATTGTTGAGGAGGAGGAGGAGGAAGATGCGTTTGTTGAGGTGGATGTTAACGTTTTTCTTGTTTCAATTGAGGATATTGTAATTGTTGTTTTTGTTGATGATGATGAGGTTATTCTTATATGTTGTTGTTGATGATGATATTGTTTTTGTTGTTGTAAATGGTGAGGAGGAGGATAGTGATATTCGTTGATAATTATTATTTTCCCCCCATTTTTTTTAGCTATGTTTTGTTGATGATGATGGTGATGCGGTGGTGGCGGTGGTGCTGTGTGTGTGTGTATGTGTGTGTGTGTGTGTGTGTGTGTGTGTGTGTGTGTGTGTTTGTGTGTGTTTATGTGTGTTTGTGTGTTTGCGGAGATGGTCTGTTTATGTAAGCATTACAAGGGTATCTTTTATACAAGTAAAAATCTTCATCTTTACATGGAATGAAAATAAAATGTCTTTGTGTGACCGCAGCAAAACTCTCGGGGAAACGGATAAAGAATACTTTTAAAAAGAAATATGATAATAGCAATAATAGTGTTGATGTCAAGTAACCAAAGTCTTTGATAAAAGCAATGTAATGTTAATGTTCTTAGTAATAATAATAATGGCACTATTTATACTGATAATGATAAGAATAGTAATATGGATAAAAATATAGATAATACTGGGGGTAGCAAAGATAACACTGATGATAATAAAGATATTTCAAACAAAAAAGAAATCCGTTATCGGCCAAAAAAATCTTCATAAACATTTTCTGTTCTACTTACTGTTTCTATCTTTTGTAAATATAATATTATTATTCACAGAAAAGATAATAATTAAATGCTTATTTAAATAGAGCATTACACATGAACAAACACCCACATCCATGTACATATGCATATGTACATGGATGTATGTGTGAGAGAGAGAGTGTGTGTGTGTGTGTGTGCGCGCGTGTGTGTGTGTGTGTGTTTATGTAAACTGCCCATCTCTACTTTCCTTCTGCATCTATGTTGTTATTTCTTTGTTCTATCATATAAACGGTTATATATCTCTCCTTTGTGCTTCTCGGT
>NC_091559.1:23871738-23874238 GCF_042767895.1 Penaeus vannamei | reverse complement strand
GGCGGGTGCTGTGTGTGTGTGTATGTGTGTGTGTGTGTGTGTGTGTGTGTGTGTGTGTGTGTGTTTGTGTGTGTTTATGTGTGTTTGTGTGTTTGCGGAGATGGTCTGTTTATGTAAGTATTACAAGGGTATCTTTTATACAAGTAAAATCTTCATCTTTACATGGAATGAAAATAAAATGTTCTGTGTGACCGCAGCAAAACTCGTGGAAACGGATAAAGAATACTTTAAAAAGAAATATGATAATAGCAATAATAGTGTTGATGTCAAAGTAACCCCAAGTCTTTTGAGATAAAAAGCAATGTAATGTTAATGTTCTTAGTAATAATAATAATGGCACTATTTATGTCGATAATGATAAGAATAGTAATATGATAAAAATATAGATAATACTGGGGGTAGTAAAGATAACACATGATAATAAAAGATATTTCAAACAACAAAAGAAATCCGTTATCGGCCCAAAAAATCTTCATAAACATTTTCTGTTCTACTTACTGTTTCTATCTTTGAAAATATATTATTATTCACAGAAAAGATGAATAATTAAATGCTTGCTTTAAAGAGAGCATTACACATGAATAAACACCCACATCCATGTACATATGCATATGTACATGGATGTATGTGTAGTAGAGAGACAAAGGCATGTGTGTATGTGTGTGTGTGTGTGTTTATGTAAACTGCCCATCTCTACTTTCCTTCTGCTCTATGTTGTTATTTCTTTGTTCTATCATATAAACGGGGTTATATATCTTCCTTGTGCTTCCTGTTCCCTGGCTATTAGCATATTAGATATGGCCAAATGTTATGGAAATTTTAGTCACTGAATTATATCACATGAATTTCCTGCTGTGCCCTCTCTCTCTCTCTCTCTCTCTCTCACACACACACACACACACACACACACACACACACACACACACACACACACACACACACACACACACATACACACACACACACACACACACATACACACACACACGCACACATCACATAACTTAACCCAAGCACTATATGAACATGAAACTGGAAATATCTCCCTTTTCACATTATAAAGTTTTTCCCATCTATGGAAAACACAAACCACACAATGGTTCACGATCCTTTTTTACTCTTGTTCTTATTCCCCTCCATCTTTGTGTAGAGACAAAGGTGGTACTACAAAGGCATTCAAAGTATTCAGAACTACGAAATACTAATACTTCAAACAAATGATCCACGGGCTCGGGCTGAATGGCGGATTAAATGCTGCGACGATACCTGGAATTTCTATTTGTGATGAAACAGGTGGATCTCATCCTGGATAGAAGGGGGATTCGGCTGAACTGGACCGCTAGAGACAAGCTCCTCGCATAGTATTGAATCATTTTGTAAATTGTTTTGTTATTTTCGTTTGTATAAACTCTTAATGTTGCGATTTGCAGTTTTCACATTAATAGTGATTTAAAGAGTCGATAGCATGTTAGTGGTAAGAGTTGGGGATTTTTGACTAAAGAAAAAGATTATGTCTTTGTTTCATGGAATTTTAGTTTCTTGAATATGAAATGTAAATGAAGAATGAGGAAAATTATTATTAAAATCTGAATAAAGGGGAATATCAAAGAGGAAAACATATTAAACAAATAGACCTTACAATAAACTCATTACTGTACGAGTATAATTTTTTTCAAGTAAATAAAAAAGAAAAATTGTGTCTGTGGTTCTATGGAAATTTTGGGCTTATTAATATGGATTGAACGTAATGAAAGGAGTAAAATTATCATTGAATTTGAATAACGGAACAACGAAAGGGGAAAAATGACCAAACAACGTAGACCAAAAAATACAATTCTCTACATCTAAACCTAACCAAATGGATAAATAAAACGGAAAACATATATCCCCTTTACTTTCTGTATGGCCTTAATCTTTCTATATTTGTAATCTAGTTCACTCCCACCCACCTTATCATCGAATACAGCAAAGAGAGTCTCCTTCCCTTTTTCCAGATATCTACTATCTGTTATTTATCTATTATTCTCTGGGTGGGGGGTTTAAACCACCACAGATGAAAAGTAATCATGTTTGCAGTTAATCATATAAAAAATCATCACAAATCCTTCAGAAACTATTCACGTTTTCTTGTTTATAAACACATCTTATTTATCGGTGTAACAAATAGTTTTCATATAGTTCATTTTTTTAATACAAGAACAAACCAGAATCTCGAAACGATTGCATAATTTTCTTCCTCGATAGTAAAAAAAAAAAAAAAAATGTGTAGAAATTGAAAACTGTCCTTCGCTCCTGATAACAGAGTCGGATATCCATAGTTTGTTTTATAATTCACTGAAATCGATATCACATCCTTAACTCTGGTCAGGTAATCAAAATGATTCACAGTTGTTATGACGTCAGCCGGGGGAATCTAATCAGGTGTTGCTCCCCCCCCTTTTCCTCCTCCTCCCTCCCTCCCCTACTTCGAAGCCTATTTAATATTCATTATTCTTTTTAT
>NC_091559.1:23844238-23846738 GCF_042767895.1 Penaeus vannamei | reverse complement strand
AAGAACAGGGTCCGTCAGACTGTCGAGCATTGTGAAACGATCAGAGATTGCCTCAGCAAACCCACGGACACACTCCCCCTCCCTCAACTTGTCCAAATGAAGCACCCTAGGGTGATCATTTGACCGCTGGGGAGTTTTGAAGTGGACCCGGAGGGTAGCCACAACCAATCTATGGTCAGTACCACAGAACTCAGCACTCCTGTACACTCTGCAGTTCTGGAGGATCCTCCAACGAGTGCTAATGAGTATGTGGTCGATCTCCTTGGCTGCATTACCCGCATCGCTGTACCAAGTCCAACGATGTGGATCGGCGCTGGTACCAGGAGCCGGAAATTCTCAATTTCTGGGACCTAGCAAAGTCCCGGAAAAGGAGGCTATTCTCACTACTGGTATCAGTTCCTGAGCCATGGGGACCGACAGACATCTCATAGCCAGCTCGATCACAGCCAGATACCGCATTGAAGTCACCCAGAACAATACGAATATCTTGCCGTGGGCACCTGTCTGACACAGATGCTAGTTTGGCGTAGATCTCTTTCCCGTCAGGTTTACAAACATCGGTAGGAGCGTACACAGCAATAAGAGACATGAAGCCAAATGCTAGCTTCAGTCTCATTACCATTCTACGCTTACCGACTGGAGTAACCTTTACTACATATATATGCACATATATATACATAAATTATATATATATATATATATATATATATATATATATATATATATATATATATATATATATATATATATATTTATATATATATATATATATATATATATATATATATATATATATATATATATATATATATATATATAAGAAGAAGAAGAAGAAATACGCAGAATACAATCATAAATCACAGCTCAAAGTCCATACTCTGCGGACCCTGTCTCCCCCCTGAAAAAAAATAAGAGTGAACAAAAAAAGAAAGAAAAAAAAAAAAGTCCATAAAATATAAATAAAAAAAACATCAACGTACCTCCCCCCTCCCCCCTCACCCCCGCTCTTCTTGCTTTACAGCTTTCATCCATACTTTTTCGGCGTCGGATGGAGGAAGCTTCTGTCAACACCAACGGCGAGCCTGCATAGTGTGGTTAGTGAAATTCGTTATATGGAAGGCATACGGGATCTGGTTTCATTACTTCGGGGTTTTTTTATTGTTATTATTATCATCGTTGGCATTGGTGTTGATATGATAATTATTATCATTATTACTATGACTATGATAGTTACTATTATTATCATTATTTTCATCATCATCATCATCAATATCACCACCAGCACCATCATCATCATCATCCCCATCATTTTCATCACCACCACCACCATCATCATAATCATCATCATCATAATTATTATCCTCATTATCATCATCATCATCATCATCATCATCATCATCATCATCATCATCATCATCATCATCATCATCATCATCACCACCACCACCATCACCGCCACCATCATCATCCTCATCATCATCACCACCACCACCATCATCATCATCATAATTATCCTCATCATCATCACCACCATCAGCAGCAGCAGCAGCATCATAATCATCATCGCTATCATTACTAAAGTATTCTAAATATTGTTTATTAGATTTAAATATTAAAATATTTTAGATATTATTGGTACCCTTAAGAAAGGAAAAGAAAAAATTGCATTGAATAGAATATTTCTCCTCGTTTTCTTTTAGAATCGTATGTGGTCGGCAGCAAGTTTTCCAGGGGAGTCTATGAAAATTCAAGAAAAAAAAAATTGTGTCCTCAATTTTTTGCTTTTCTCTTTGTCTCTCCCACTTTTTTCCCCTCGCTCTCTCTTGACAGCTGGTTTATTTGTCACAACACCGAGATCATCCCTCAGAGTCGGCCAAGAAAAGATAAATGACTGTCAACTGAGATTATATAGAAAAGAGTTTGCCGGTATTTTTTTTTCTTTTTTCTTTTTTTTTTTTTTTTTTTTTAGAAAGAGAGAGAAAGAGACAGAAAACGAAAATGTAAATAGAACTTTTTGTATACAGAATTGTGCATATGTGTGTGTGTGTGTGTGTGTGTGTGTGTGTGTGTGTGTGTTTCTCCTTGTATGCGTGTCATTCCCCTCTTATCTTCATTTTCCTTATTTCAGCCATTCTCATCTTTCTGCTCTTTTCCCTGATTTTCCTCAATGTCATATGCTTCATTTCCTTCCTTCGCACTTTCCTCTCAATTTCCTCACTCCCCTCATTCCTCTTATTCTCTTCATCCCCCTAACTTTCTTCACTCCCCTCATTCCTCTTATTTTCCTCATCCCCTTTACTTCTTTCATTCCCCTCATTCCCCTCATCTTGCTCATTTCCCCTCATTCCTCCATTGCCCTCAAGAGCCACGCCCCCTTCCCCATCCCACTCGCAGGAAAGACAAAGCAACAGCGACCCTCAGACAAGCGCCGAGACAAACTTCAGAAGTGAGGCAAGTCTTCTTCCAAACTTCCATCGATTCCGCCGCCGTCACTATCAGC
>NC_091559.1:23831738-23834238 GCF_042767895.1 Penaeus vannamei | reverse complement strand
TTATTCTCATTCTTTTTCTGTGTTTTTTGAGATGTCTATATCTCTTTTTGTTTCATTATTTCACTTTCTGTTTCTATGTGTGTGTGTGTGTGAGAGAGAGAGAGAGAGAGAGAGAGAGACAGAGGCAGACAGACAGACAGACAGACAGACAGACAGACAGACCAACAAACAGTGACAGAGACAGAGAGAGAGAGAAACAAAGGCGAGCAGTCAGACAGATAGACAGTCAGATGGAGACAGACAGACAAACAAACAGAGAGACATGCAGAGATAAGTAGAAGGCGTAAGACAAACATTTACCCATGTATGACAATCAACACTTATCCCGTATCTATCGAACTCTCTCCCAATACACCTCTCTTCTCCCCGCCTTTAAGAGCACCCTTCTCCACCCCCAACCCCCTTACTCTACGACCCCCCCCCCTCCGCCTCGTTTAATTAACCCAAAATGGAAAACCATCACATATTCCGAAAGCGTGACCTCCGCGCCATCTTTAAGACGTCTGACTATCCAAGTGACAGGAAATTTAATGCGGTAAGATTTCTTTCTCGCAGACTTTATATCAACTTGATTTCAGTTGTTGTTGTTGTTGCTTGTTTTGATACTGTTATTTCGAATGTTGCTCGTTGTTATAGTTATGATGATGATCCAGGCGTTTTTTAAATGATTGCATCAGTTACCTTTATATTGCCTTAGCAGTAATCATTGTCAGCATTGCGAGATAGGAACAACGTTTGGCGCTTGAATTATTATTATTAGCCTATTGCTTTGGCGGAGGCGTGCGCTCTCTGGGTGCTTCTAGTTATTACTATAACCTTTAGTTTTTATCATCAATATTGCTACCATTACTATTTCCATTAGTTTTATCATTACCATTGCCATCGTCATTATGATCAATATCTTATTATTGACCAGTTCCATGTTAAAGAGGACGAGTCTATCACTCACTAGTTCATTCTAAACCTTTTGTTTCCTTTATCCATAAATCATCTTATTCACTTTTATTCATACTTATATCTCACATTGTATCATTCCTGTTTTACTGTACCTGTGCACCATTTCTTTTCTCTCCACTTATCTTTCCGTTTCTCATCTTTTCCTTCCCCCTCCTTTACTACCATCGCCCTCCCCTCCCTTTCTTTCTATCTTCCCTCCTCTTCAATCCTTCATTCTTTTCTCTTACTTTGTCCTTCCTTTTCTGTTCCTTTTCCTTTTTCCCTTTTGTGTTTGTGTGTGTGTATGTAATAGTTTGCGTGTGTGTTTGTGTGTGTTTATATGTGTGTGTTTGTTTATGTGTGCGTGTGTTTGTGTGTGTGTGTGTGTGTTTGTGTGTGCGTTTATGTGTGTGTGTGTGTGTGTGTGTTTGTGTGCGTGTTTGTGTGTGTGTGTGTGTGTGTTTATGTGTATGTGTATGCGTGTGTTTATGTGTGTTTATGTGTGACTGTGTGTGTGTGTGACTGTGTGTGTGTTTATGTGTATGTGTGCGTGTGGGTGCGTTTGTTTGTGTGTGGGTGTGTTTGTTTGTGTGTGGGTGTGTTTGTTTGTGTGTGGGTGGGTGTTTGTGTGCGTGTTTGTGTGTGTGTCTGTGTTTATGTGTATGTGTACGTGTGGGTGTGTTTATGTGTGTGTGTGTTTATGTGTATGTGTGCGTATGGGTGTGTTTGGTTGTGTGTGTGTGTGTTTGTTTGTGTGTGAGTGTTTGTTTGTTTGTTTGTGTGTGTGTCTGTGTGTGTGTGTGTGCGCGCGCGCGCGTGCTTGTGTGTGAGTGTGAGTGCGTGTGTGTTTTGTGTATTTAAGGGCACTTAAAGTGAAGAGGAAGCTTGGTTCAACTTTTCTTGTGCCTCGAGTCAATTTTGAAAATGGGGGGAGATTTGTTTTGGTTCTCGGAGTGACTTGCGTTATTCTCTTCTCATTTCTCTTCCTGCTTTTTCCGTTTTTATCAGGCGAGTCTCTTTTCTCTCCTTCCTCCTGCTCTTCGGTTTCCAACACTCCCTCCTCTCTCATCCGCTCTTGTTTTTCTTTTTAAACTCTTTCTCCTCTTTTGTCTGTCCTTCCTCTTCTGTTCCTGACCTCGCTTGTGTTCCTGTCTTCCTTATCCTATTCCTATTACCCTTGCTCTTCCTCTCCTCTTCCTCCTTCTCTTCATTCTATTACTCCTTCCTGTACCTCTCACTCTTCCCCCATCTCCTCCTCCTCTTCGTCTTCGTCTTCCTCCTAATCCTCCTAATCCTCTTCTTTCTCCTCTTCCTCTTCTTCCACCTCCACCTCATCCTAATCCTCCTCATCCTTATCATCTCCCTCTGTTTTCCTCCTCCTTCTCTTCCCCCTCCTCTTCTTCCTCTTCCTTCAGCTAATCCTCCTCCTCTTCTCTCTCCTCCTCCTCCTAATCCTCATCCAATTCTTCTCTTGCCACTTCCTCTCCCCGTTCCTCCATCTCCTCTCACCCTCCATTAACAATCCCCGCTTCTCTCTCCCCCTCGAACTGCACAGCCAACGAGA
>NC_091559.1:23804238-23809238 GCF_042767895.1 Penaeus vannamei | reverse complement strand
TAATAATAATAATAATAATAATAATAATAACAATAATAATAACAATGAAAATAATGATAATGATGGTAATAATAATAACAGTGATAATAATGACAATAATACTGATGATGTTGTTATCGATGATAATTAAAATAATGATCACAATGATAATCAAAATTATTCATCTTGATAATACTACTACTGCTGTTGCTGCTATTTATAATGATGCAAATAATAATGGTAATGTCATTAATGATAGTATTAATTACAATAGCATTTATAGAAATGAGAACAATATTGATGATTATCATAATAATGATACCAATAATAATGATAAAAACAATGACAATAACAATAATGAAAACAGTAATAATAATAATGATTATAACAATAAATATAACTCTTAATATCATTATGATCATTCTCATTAATGTTATTTTCATTACTATTATTATTACTGTCACTATCATCATTATCAATATGATAGCCAAATTGACAACGACAATAGTTATAACAATGAAAATTATGAAAACGGTTATAACAACGGTAATGATTAAACTAATAATGTTATTATTATCATTATCATTATTTTCTCATTATTATTAGTATCATCTCTATTATTACTATTATTATTATTATTATTATTATTATCATTATTATCAATATTATTATTATTATTATTATTATTATTATTATCATTATTATTGTTATTATTATTATTATTATCATTATTATTATTATTATCATTATTATTATTATTACTATTATTATTATTATTATTTTATTATTATTATTATTATTATTATTATCATTATTATCATCATTATCATCATTATCATCATCATCATCATCATTATTAGCATCATTATCGTTATCATTATTATGATCATCATTATTATTACTACTGTAATCATTTTAATAACAAAAGTGATACCAATAGATAAACAGCAATAATTATAATGTGATGAATAATATGGCAGTAATCTTGATGACAATAACAAATGTGATGATAATAGAAATAGTAGTAATAACGATAGTAATAATAGTAGTGATGATAATAGAAATAATGATAGCAATAATAATAATAATAATAATAATAATAATAATAATAATAATAATAATAATAATAATAATAATAATAATAATAATAATAATAATAATAATAATAGCAATAATATCAATTATAATGAATGTGATGATGATGATAATAGTAATAAAGATATTAGAAATGATAATAATAGCAACGGCAACAAATATAACAATAATAACAATAAGGATAACAATAAAAATGATAATAATGATAATGATAATAATAATATCAATAATAATTATTATTATATAATAATAATGAGAATAATAATAACAATGACAATAATAATGATTATAATAATAATGATTATAATAATAATGATAATAATTATGATAACAATAACTAAAACAAGAACAAAAACAACAATATTAATGATAATAATGATGATGATGATGATAATGATTACTGATATACAATGATTAATAATGATAATAACAAAAAAATAATGTTTAATAGTAACATTCATTAAAAATGTAATAATATTGAAAAATGTATCGAAAAAAACATATATAATAACAAACGATTGATAGTAATAATGATAACAATATAAAAATAATGCTAACAATGGTGATAATAATATTAGCAATAATGTTTAAAAATGATAATGACGAAGATGATAATCAGAATAACATTGATAATGATTAATCTAACTGTAATATCAATATTGATGATAACAATAACAATTATGATAATAGTAATAACAAAAATAATGATAATGATGATAATAATCATAAAGATAATAATAATCACAATATAAAGATAATGATTAAAATAACAACGACATTACTATCAATAATGATATTGATAACAATGATGATAGTATCGTTAATAGTAGTAGTAATAGTTTTAGTATACAACAATAGTAGTAATGACAATGATATTAACAATAATCATGATAATGATAATGTCAAACACTAATAATAATAGTGATAATAATAATAATAATGATAATAATAATAATAATAATAATAATAATAATAATAATAATAATAATAATAATAAAATAATAATAATAATAATAATAATAATAATAACAATAATAATAATAATAATAATTATGGTAAAAATAAGGATAATGATAATAATAATAATAATGATAATAATAATAATAATAATAATAATAATAATAATAATAATAATAATAATAATAATAATGATAATAATCATGATAATAATAACAATATTGATAATAATAACAATAATAATCGTAGTAATAGCAATAATCACAGGAAGAAAGATCCTGATAAAGAATAACAAAAACAATAATTTAAGAAATGAAAAAAAAAGGTAACAATAGTACTAGCGATGATAACAGTAATTGAAATTATAATGATAATAGAAAGAATGATGATATTAGCAATGATAATAATGATAATAACAATGATAATAGTAATGAAAAAATATACTAATGATAATAATGATAATAATAAGGATAATAATAACGATAACAATAATAATGATAATTATAATAATAATGATAGTGATAATGATGACAATGATGATGATAATAATAATGATAATAACAATGATAATAAAAAAATAACAATAATAGTGATAATAATAATAATAATAATAATAATGATACTAATAATAATGATCATAATGATAATAATAATAATGATAATGATAATGATAATAATGATTATAATAATAATATCAATAATAGTAATAATAATAATAATGATAATAATAATAAAAATAAGAACAATAACAATAATAATAATGAAAATAAGAATGATGATAATTATGATAGTGATAGTCATAAAAATAATGATAATAATATTGATATAGGCAATAATACTAATAATAACATTAATAGTAACGATGATGAAAATATCAATAAAAACAACGATTATCATTCTGATGATGACAATAATGATAAATAATTATGATAACAATGCTAAGAATATTGGTGATACTATTGATGACATTATTGCTATTATAATGATTATGATGATGATAATAACAACAACAAAAATAATAACATAGGTAATAACAATGGTGATGATGATAATGAATATAAGAATAACAATAATGATAATTATTATTAGCGTTATCATTATTACTATTACTAACATTATCCTTATCATTACGTTTTTTATTATTATTACTTTTATCATTATTATAATAACAATCATACCAACAATGATAATGATAATGGCAACGGTAATAGTGATCATCATAACAATGGAATGAAAGTAACAATAATGAAAAAAAATGTATTAATGATAATAATGAAAACGATAATGATAAAAAAACAGTACCACTACTAATAAAAGTAATTACGATAACATCAATAACAATGATAATAACAATGATGATGATGATAATAATGACGAGACTAATGATAATAACAATATCAATAAACATGATAAAACCAATAATATTAATAACAACAATAATAAAGATTATGATTATAATAATGATAACGATAATAATAATCATAATAGTTATAATGATAATAACAATAACAATAGTATTAATAGCAACAATAATAGTGGTAATGGTAACGATGATGAAAAAAATATAAAAGTAACAATAAAAGAATAAAGAAAATAATGATGATAATGATAATATTGATAATAATAATAATAACAAAAATAATGATGGTAGTGATAATACTACTACTAATACTACTATTAATAATAACAATAAAAAATTATGATAATAATCACAATGATAATAATAATGATGATAATAACATTGATATTGATAATAACGATATGAAAAATACCGACAATAATGATTATTATCATGATGTTAACAATAGTCATGAAGATAATGATAATGAGACTTTTCTTAGTCAAAACAATAGTAATTGACATGATGATAATTATGACAATGATAATGATAATAGTAATAATAAGAAAATAATTATAACAATAATGATGATAATGATACTAGTAATAATAAGAAAGTAATTATAACAATAATGATGATAATGATAATAGTGATATTAACAATAATAATGATAATAGTGATAATAACAATAATAATGATAATAGTGATATTAACAATAACAATGATAATTATAATAATAAAGATAATAGTAATGATTACCATAACAATAATAATAGCAATGAAGATAATTATGATAACAAAAATAAAAATGATATCAATAAAAACAATAGCAGTGATAATAACAAAAATAATAATTATAATAATCTAAGAAAAGATGATGATAATAATAATAACATTAATGATAATGATTATAGTAATAACAATAAAAACGATATTGATAATAATGATAGTTATATAAATGATTATGATATAAATGATAACAATAATGATGATAATAATAGTAATAATCATAATAACAACGATAGCAAAAATGAAATAATAATGATAATGAAAATAATAATAATAGTAACAATAACATTAATAATAATAATAATAATAATAATAATAATAATAATAATAATAATAATAATAATAATAATAATAATAATAATAATAATAATAATAATAAATAATAATAATAATAATAATAATAATAATGATAATAATAATAATAATAATAATAGTAATAATAATAATAATAATAATAATAATAACAATTTTAATAATGAAGATAATACTAATGATAATAATGAAGATAATGACAATAATGGCAATAAAAACAACTCAACTAGTAACTATACTAATGCTAATTATGATTTAGAATAATATTCGAATGCTAGAAATTAATGATAATAACAATGATAACAGCTGTAACGATGAAAACTATGATTATAACAATAATGGTAATGACAGTAATGATAGTGATAGTAATAATTAATGTATGAACCATATGTAAATTTGCAACACTAATAAAGATGATAACAAAAATAATAATAATAATAATGATATTAATAATGATAATAATAATAATAATAATTATGATATCAATAGTGATAATAATAATAATAATAATAGTAACAATGATAACAAT
>NC_091559.1:23679238-23694238 GCF_042767895.1 Penaeus vannamei | reverse complement strand
ATATATATATATATATATATATATGTATATATATATATATATATATATATATATATATATATATATATATATATATATATATATATATATATATATATACATATATATATATATATACATATATATATATATATATATATATATATATATATATATATATATATATATATATATATATATATATGTGTGTGTGTGTGTGTGTGTGTGTGTGTGTGTGTGTGTGTGTGTGTATACATATATATATACATACATATATATATATATATATATATATATATATATATATATATATATATATATATATATATGTATATGTATATACATATATGTGCGTGTACGTGCGCTCGCGAGCACGCGTGTGTGTGGGTGTGTGGGTGTGTGTGCGTGTGTAAATCCATGATTATTCTGAACACACACACATATATATGTGGGGGGTGTATGTATGTATGTATGTAAGTAGGTAGGTAGGCAGGTTGGTAAGTAGGTAATTATATATGTATGTATGTGAGTAGGTAGGTAGGCAGGTAAGTAAGTAGGTCATTATATATGTATGCATGCATGTATGTATGTATGTGTGTAGGGGGAATAGAGGGAAAGGGTTGAAACCGTGATCCTCTTAAGCCTCAAGCATTAAAAGCTGATTACACGAGGCTGTCCCCGAAAAGACTGGCCGGCGGTTATGAGAGGCACAGCTGGTGGCGAGGCGGCGTCGACCCAAAAATCAGAACGGAATCGGCTGGCGTTACACACGAGCAGGACACGAAGGGTGATGAGTGGAGGTGGTGGTGAAGGGGGGAAGTTACGGTGATGAGGGTGTGAGTGCTGGGAAGAGTGGTGATGAGGGTACGAATGGTAAAAGGAATAAGGACGGGAATGATAAGAAGAGTAGGTTTATATAAAGAAAATAATTATTTACAGAGAGGGAGGTAGATCGATAGGTAGATATATAGATAGAGAGAGACAGAGAGAGAAACATAGAAGGGAAGAAGGAAAAAACAGTAGAAAAAAGTCGAAGAAAAACAAAAGAACTTGCAATACAAGCCATCCACAAACACCCCCCTCCCACCCATCCACCCACCCCCACGCCAGGCCTCCGAGCTAAGAAAACGGGCGCCCCGCACATTCCACTTGCCAAAAAAAAGAAAAAAAAGCCATTCCTCAGGCGGCGGTCGCAGAGCCTAGGGTCGTGTATCCTTATCAGAGTCGGGACTTTTCTGGCGGGAGAGAAAGGGTGCGACACTTTTCTCAAGTGGGCATTGACACCCTTACATATCGCCGCCCTCTGTCGACGGACACTGTCTAACCACTGTTTTTTTTTTTTCTTTTTTTTTTTTTTTTACCTTCCGACGGCTATTATCACTGATGTAGGTTCTTATTCCTTTTTTTTTATTTTATTCAATTAGCTCTTTTTCATGTCCTTCTTCTGATCTTTCTACTCTTAGTCTGACTTCCTTAATATTAGTTTCTTTTTTCCTTCATCCTTCTCTTCTTTTCTATCTCTTTTTTATACTTAAACCTTTTCCTCCTCGTTTCCTGCAACCCATTTCTTCTACCTCTCCTTCTTCTCCTTTCCTCCTCCTCTTTCTTGCTCCTTTTCCTCTTCCTCATTTCTCGTCTCTTCGCCCATATCGTTCTCCTCCACCTGATGTTCCTCCCTTTCCCTATCATTTTCGTTATCATGTAAATTGTATTTTCTTATTTTCCTTTCCTTTTTTCTAGTTCTTCCTCAACACAATAGACTTTTTCCTCGTCTTTTTAAGACTTTTCTTTTCCTTTCTCCTGCATCTTCCATCATTCTAATTCCTCTCTTTCTCCTCCTTCTCCTCATTTTTCTCCTTCTCTTTCTTCTTCTCCTTCTCCTTCTTCTCTTCCTCCTCCTCCTCCTTCTTCTTCGCCTTTTTCTCCTTCTTCTTCTTCTCGTCCTCCTCCTCCTCCTTCTTCTTCGCCTTTTTTTCCTTCTTCTCCTCCTCTTCCTCCTCACTGCTCCTTCTCCTCCTCCTCTTCCTCCTCCTCCTGCTGCTCCTCCTCCTCCTCCTCTTCCTCCTTTTCCTTCCTTTCCTTCTTTTTCTCCTCCTCCTCCTTCTCCCCCTCCTCTTCTTCAGCTCCTCCCTCTTCGTCTTCGTCTTCTTCTCCTTCTTCTTCTTCTTCCTCTTCTTCTTCTTCTTCTCCTCCTCCTCCCTTTCCTTCTCCTCCTCCTCCTCCTCCTCCTCCTCCTCCTCTTCTTCTTCGTCTTCCTCCTCATCCTCATCCTTCTTTTCCTTCTCCTTTTCCTCCTCTTCCTCCTCTTTCTCCTTCTTCTTCTTCTTTCTTCTTCTTCTTCTCCTCCTCCTCCTCCTCCTCCTCCTTTTTCTTCTTCTCCTCCTCATCATCATCTTCTTCCTCTTCTTCTTCTTCTTCTTCCTCCTCCTGCTCCTCCTCCTCCTCCTCCTACTTCTCCTCCTTCTCTTTCTTCGTTTCCTCCTCCTTCTCCTCCTCCTCCTCCTCCTTCTTTTTCTTATTATTATTATTATTATTATTATTATCATTATCATTACTATTATTATTATCATTATTATTATTATTGTCTTCATTATTATCATTATTATTATTATTAATATTACTATCATTATTATTATTATCATTATTATTGTTATTATCATTATTACTATTATTATCATTAGTATTATTATTGTTATCATTATTATTCTCCGTGTCATTCTCCTCCTTCTCCTCCGCTCTTCGTCCTTCTCCTTTTTTTCTCCGCCACTCCTCCCTCTTTGCTTTCTCTTCCTCCTTATCCTTAGTATTTCATCATTTTCGTTTTTTTTATTATTATTATTAGCGCTTTTGTTATTAATCATGTCATTACTGTCAACATGCAGGTATAGTAGCAGCAGTAATAGTAGTATAAGTAACAGCAGTAGCAGTAGTGATAGTAGTAGTAGTAGTAGAAGCAGCAGCAGTGATAGTAGTAGTAGTAGAAGGAGTAGTGGCAGCAGCAGCAGCAGTGATAGTAGTAGTAGTAGTAGTAGTAGCAGAAGCAGTGATAGTAGTAGTAGTCGAAGTAGTAGTGGCAGCAGCAGAAGCAGTGATATTAGTAGAAGTAGAAGTAGTAGTGGCAGCAGCAGCAGTGATAGTAGTAGTAGTAGTAGTAGCAGCAGCAGCAACAGTGATATTAGTAGTAATAGGCGTAGTAGTGGCAGCAGCAGCAGTGATATTAGTATTAGTAGTAGCAGTGATATTAGTATTAGTAGAAGTAGTAGTGGTAGTAGCAGCAGCAGTGATAGTAGTATTAGTAGTAGCAGTGATATTAGTATTAGTAGAAGTAGTAGTGGCAGTAGCAGCAGCAGTGATAGTAGTAGTAGTAGTAGCAGTGATATTAGTATTAGTAGAAGTAGTAGTGGCAGTAGCAGCAGCAGTGATAGTAGTAGTAGTAGTAGCAGTGATATTAGTAGTAGTAGAAGTAGTAGTGGCAGCAGCAGCAGCAGTGATAGTAGTAGTAGTAGTAGTAGTAGTAGTAGTAGCAGCAGCAGTGATAGTAGTAGTAGTAGTAGCAGCAGCAGCAGCAGTGATAGTAGTAGTGGTAGTAGTAGCAGCAACAGCAGTGATAGTAGTAGTAGTATTTGAAGCAGCAGCAGTGATAGTAGTAGTAGTATTAGCAGCAGCAGCAGTGATAGTAGTAGTAGTATTTGAAGCAGCAGCAGTGATAGTAGTAGTAGTATTTGAAGCAGCAGCAGTGATAGTAGCAGTAGTATTAGCAGCAGCAGCAGTGATAGTAGTAGTAGTATTTGAAGCAGCAGCAGTGATAGTAGTAGTAGTATTAGCAGCAGCAGCTGCTATTTTTGATGCTATTGACCTTATGGTTCTGGTTGATAAGGAAGATAATCTATATAACGGTTGTTGATGTTATTGTTATTAGATTTTGACTAGCAACTTTATTACCATCCTTGATAGTATCAGCAACTGTTGTTTCACAACGATTATCAACTTTCTTTCTTACTCTAATTCCGTGTCCTTCCTAAATCAAATCTAATCGTTTAAGAGAAATCGGAAGATTAATAAAAAAAAAAAGTATATTAATAGAAAAAAAGACAAAATCGCCAATTTCAAACGTTAAATCCAAATCAGCAAATTGATAATAATAAAAAAAATAAAAAGAAATTATATAAATTGAAAAAAAAAAGAGAAAATCACTCCCCACTTCTCTCGCGCCAATTCCTTACTCCACGGTTATAGAAGCCACGTAAAGAAAAGTTCGCACATTTGTAGGACAATCTCGAAGCGGGAAGCCAGTCCCTCGGTTCCCACAGGAGGAGTGACACCGTAAAGTCTCCGGGCAGTATCAGACGCCCGATCGCTGTGTATGGCTCCCCGCGCCGCTCCTTGTCAGGCGGACAGGCGGGGGAAAGTGTTTTTTCTCTTGACGAGTGCGTGTGTGTGAGGGGGTGGGGGTTGTGTGAGGTTTAGGGGGGGGGGTGCTGTGTCTGTGTTAGAGTGTGTGCGTGGGTGTCTTTGTGTGTGTGTGTGTGGATGGAGGGGGTGTTTGTGTATGCGTGTGTGAGGAGGGGGTGGGGGTGAGGGGATGCTGTGTCTGTGTTTGAGTGTGTGTGTATGTGCGTCTGTGTGTGTGTGTTTGTGTGTGAGGAGGGGTGGGTGGGTGTTTATGGGGGATGTTGTGAGTGTGTGTTGGAGTGTGTGCGTGTCTATATATGTTTGTGTGTGTTTAAGTATGTATGTGTTTGTGCATCCACGTGTATATATTCGTGCCTAAGTAAGTGTAAGTTTCTATGACCATTCAATATAATCATAATTACTCATACATCCAAACGATTTTCCGTACATGTGACTGCATCCACCACCGTGCTTACGAGCCCGGGTGGTGGATGCAGTCACATGTACGTCTCTGGCAGCCCCCGTATGTGTGTGCGCCTCTCAGCATCTTCCTCGGAACCTTTAAAGAAGCCATCCTGGAAAGACGGAGTTCCGATTTCTGGAATACTAAGCGATCTGTGAGGTAAACACGCAGCGGCCAACCCGCGAAATGTTTTCCTTCTGAACTCTCTCTTCGTCTTCTTTTTCCTTTTCTGTTTTTCTTTTTCTTTGTCTTCTTTTCTTCTTTTTTTCTTTTCTTCTTTTCGTCATCCGCTTTTTTTTAACTCCTTCCTTTCCTTCTTCGTTGTCTCTTTCCTTTTCTTCTTTTTCTTTTTTTTTATATTCTTCGTCTTCTTTTTCTCCTTCTTGCTTTTCTTCTTCGTTTTCCCTTTTTTTTTCTTTTCTTCATCCTCTTTTTCCCTTCTTTCTTTGCTTCTTCGATTTCTCCTTTTTCTTCTTCTTTTCTTCTTTATCCTTTACTGCTTCCCTTTCGTATGCATTTCTTCTTTCTTTCTCTCTTTTTTATCTCACCCTTTCCTTGTCTCATAATAGGAACAGTCGAAGGCGTAAGAGAATAATGAAACGAAAGAGAACTGAAAAAATAAAAAATAATAATGTTATGTAAAAGTAATAAGGAAGTGAAGAGTAGAAGAAGAAAGAACGAAAAAGGGGCAGTTTCTAAACTTAATTCATTGGGTAAGAAGCCTTTTCCCGGAGAGACTTCACGAAGCACAGAAAAAAAGTAAATAAAACATAGTGCACGATAAAATACAATAAGAAGAAATGCCTCGGCAGTTCACGCGGTTTTCCCTTTAAGGCTATTGCTAGTTTTAGCATGAAGGATAGCGCTATTCCCGCCCGGAGAGCGCTTCTTGCTCGAAAGCCCTTGGCTGGCCGGCATTCACACCCGAATTCTTTGACGACGTGGGCGGGCTCCCTCTCCACGCCCCTGCCCCCTTCCCCCCACTTCCTGAACAACCAAAAGGTCAGGCAAGGGCGTAGTCTCACCCGCTTTCCTTCCCTCCTTCTCTCTTCTTCCTCCCTTCCTCCTCCTCTTTTATCCTTCCTCCCTCGCTCCTCCCTTTCGTTCTTTCTCCTCTCCTTTCCTCTTCTCCTCTCCCGTCCTCCTCCCCTTTACCCCACTCCTCCCTCCCTTCCTCTTCCCCTTCATTTTCCTCCGTCTCCCATCCCCCCTCCGTTCCTCTTCCCCTTCACGTTCCCCCCCCCCTCCCTTCAACTTCCCTTTTATCCGTCCCCCTCCCTTCCTCCACTTCCTGAACACCCAGAAGGCCTATTAACCTCCCCTCTTTCGTCCTTCCATCTCCTCTTTCATTCTTCTCCTTTCCTCTTCCTCTTCCCCTCGACCTTGGTGTCACCGCCCTGCCCCTTCCTCATCTCCATCTACGGCCCTATAACCCTCGACCTCTCTTTGCCTCGCTCCTGACGACAGGTTCTTACCCGCTTCATCACCTCCCCCTTTTTTCTTTTTTCTTTTTTTTTTGTCTTTCTCTCTCTCTCTCTCTCTCTCTCTCTCTCTCTCTCTCTCTCTCTCTCTCTCTCTATATATATATATATATATATATATATATATATATATATATATATACATATACATATATACATATATATATATATATATATATATATATATATATATATATATATATATATATGTCTCTATCTCTCTCTCTCTATCTATCTATCCATCTCTATCTTCATTATCTTCCCTTGTTTTTTTCACTCTCTCTCTCTATCTATCTGTCTGTCTCTATCTATCCATCTCTATCTTTATCTCTCTCTCTATCTATCTATCTATCTGTCTGTCTCCACCTCTATATTTCCATCTATATCTTTCTCTCTCTCTCATCCCTCTCTGTGTATATCTATTCATCCCTCCCTCCCTCTCTCTCTCTCTCTCTCTCTCTCTCTCTCCCTCCCTCCCTCCCTCCCTCTTTTCTCTCTCTCTCTCTCTCTCTCTCTCTCTCTCTCTCTCTCTCTCTCTCTCTCTCTCTCTCTCTCTCTCTCTCTCTCTCTCTCTCTCTCTCTCTCTCTCTCTCTCTCTCTTTCTCTCTCTTCCTTCAATTTCTTGTCCTCCCTCTTTTTCCCCTCTCTCTTTTTTCTTAAAAGAGTAGCGCAACCAACGTACATCTCTCACCCGCCACATTATCGCCTTCACGAGAGTAGTAAATCGTCCCAGAGTGTTGTAAAGTTTACCCAATGCTGAACTTCCCTTCGGTGGATCGGCTGTTCGAGACTGTTTCGGCTAGATACTTCGAAAAGGAGATTCGAACCCCGATAGAATATCGTGAGTAAATTTGGATTTGGATTGGTGTGCGAGATTGGCAATCACGGTTTGATCTTGATGGTAGTGTTGTCTGGTGGCTCGGTAAGTAGACTCTCCTGTCTAGAGAGCGATGAAGGAAACGGGGAGATGAGTCTGATGAAGAGGTGTTTAGGTAGATACATGATGAGCTTATGTACATATATTTAGATAGATTGATATAGGTGTATGTGTGTGTGTGTGTGTGGGGGGGGGGGGTGAGATGTTTAGAAAAGAAAGAATGAAATAGATAGGTAGGCAGTTATATAGATATTTAGATGTATAGATATACAATGGGTAGATAGATAGGTAGCCAGACAGAGATACATAGATAGAATGAGAGAGAGAGAGAGAGAATCTTGAATAAGAAAAAAACAACAACACAGAAACAAAATGCTTGCGCGGGTACAGGCAGACAGACAGACACTCGTCCATAGAGGCACAAACAACAAACCGAAGAGAAAAAGCCACATAATTGGATTGACAAAGGAAGATGAATAAACCAAACCGTCATCCTTTCCAGCAAACAAGTCTCTAACTTTTTACATCAGATTTTCCCGTCAGATTTTGAGAGATAAGGTACGAAGAGAGGAGCTGAGCGACAAACACCGCTCGACTCACACGGCTGCGGACATTTGCACATGGAGACACACACGTACGTATGTATGCTTACACGCACACACGTACACTTACTAGAACGCATGCATACACGCACACACACATACGCACGTACAGTTATCTTTATACCTCACAAATAGATTAGCATGAACATGTAATCTTGCACAGAGAGGCATGTAAGTGTGCACACACACACATATAGCAACACATAAACACACACACGCTCTAAAGAGGAATAGGCAAAAAAAAAAAAAAAAAAAAAAAAAAAAAAAAAAAAAAAAAAAAAAAAAACAAGGAAGAAAAAAATGCAACGCCGTGTGGTTGCAATTGGCAACTTTTATGGACCTGATACTGGTGCCGTCTGTGGGTTTGTGACTTTTTTGAACCGATAGATTTAAGCCTTTTTAGCACCTCCTGCTTTACCCGGACACGAGGTAGTTGACAGTTTCGGCTTCTTATCGTTAAGCTGAGGTTCATTTATCATGTTATTTATTCATAGAAATTTGTTTTGTTCGTTCACTTTATCTGATTACTTATTTACACATTTATTGGTTTTGTTCGTTCATTTTTATTTTCAGGGAGAGAGATGGGGGCAAGGAGGGAGAGAAAGAGAGAGGGGGAGGAGAGAGGAGAGAGACAGAAAGGGGGGGGGGGGGAGAGGAGGGAGGGAGCAGGGAGGGAGAGAAAGAGAGTGAGTGGGGGAGAGGAGGGAGGGAGAGAGAGAGGAGAGGAGAGGAGAGAAGAGGAGAGAAGAGAGAGAGAGAGAGAGAGAGAGAGAGAGAGAGAGAGAGAGAGAGAGAGAGAGAGAGAGAGAGAGAGAGCGAGAGAGAGAGAGAGAGAGAGAGAGAGAAAGAGTGGGGAGGAAGGGAGGGAGGGAGAGAGAGAAAAGGAGGAGAGGGGGGAGGGAGGAAGGGGGAGAGAGAAAGGGGGGAGGAGGGAGGGAGTGAAAGAGAGAGTGGGGGAGAGGAGGGAGGGAGGAAGGGGAGAGAGAGAAGGGGGGGGAGGAGTGGGGAGGGAGGGAGGGAGAGGGAGAGGAGAGAGAGAGAGAGAGAGAGAGAGAGAGAGAGAGAGAGAGAGAGAGAGTGAGAGAGAGTGAGAGAGAGAGAGAGAGAGAAAGAGAGAGAGAGAGAGAGAGAGAGAGAGAGAGAGAGAGAGAGAGACAGACAGACAGACAGACAGAGACACAGAAACAAGGAGATAGATATATAGATAAAGAGAAAGACGAGAGAGGAAGCCAGCCGCATTGAGAGACAGCCAGACAGACACCCAGG
This sequence comes from Penaeus vannamei, assembly GCF_042767895.1. NCBI lineage: Eukaryota > Metazoa > Arthropoda > Malacostraca > Decapoda > Penaeidae > Penaeus > Penaeus vannamei. The sequence goes on along the minus strand of NC_091559.1, from coordinate 23,685,178 downwards.
CAGACAGATACAGACATACAGAGACAGGAACGGACAGACACACAGGAAAAGGAAGAGAGAGTGTGTGTGTATGATGAATCCGTCCCTCTCCGCTTCACAGCCTCTGATTCCAGAACTCCTTTGCGATCACAAGAAATATTCGGATTCCTTTAACATCGTTTACTGAATCCAGTTTTTGCGTTATTTACTCTTCTTTTTTGGTGTCATTTTCCTTACGATTTATTATTTATTTATTTTGTTTGTTTGTTTGTTTTACGAGTGGGCTTAGGTGTTTTCCTACTTTTTTTCCCCACGTTTTATTTCCATTTCCATTTACTACACTCAGAGGGTGACAATAAAGGCCGTAAGAGACCACACGAAATTTCAGTGTAATGATAATCTTTGTATCATTTTTGTTTACATAATTCACTCTTCCTTCCGTGCCATTTACTTTTTCGACAAATGGGTTTTGGTATTTTTTTTTATTTTCCCCATATTTCATTTTCCTTTTCTTTTTGCTGTTCTCAAATGAAGACAATACAGGCTACACGAGAGAGACGAGATGAATGGCCCAGCTTCCGGACTCGCAGCAGTTAAGATGAAGGAGTGTGTTGTGCTTTTTTGACTTTATTATAATTTCTACCCACGTAATTTTAGGCTACGTCTTGGTAATGGGCGACTCTCTACCCGTAATTGCACTCCTGGTTTGATGTGCAGGTTATATATGCTTCCGTGCTTCCAATTTAGAAAGGAGTTTAGATTTTAATTATGCAACGTTGTCTGTAATTTAAATTGGTCCCGTTCCCGTCCGAAGCGTAATGTCGATTCCACTGCACTTCTACTACGGTATTCGGTATAAACTATTCCTCCTAGTGCTGTGAAAAAAAAGAAAATCCCAGCGCAAGTGATGGCACCAATTACAACTTCAGTTCTGTCCTGAATCTCTTGTTGGTCGTAGGTTTAAACTGTCCAACGACTTTCCGATGTCAACCATTACTACTTCCAAGCTATAAAGCTATGAACGGTAACTTCACATCCAACTCAAGTAGAGACCCCCCCGCCCCCGACTCCTCATCTTTCATTCTGATATATTTTGTACCAACAACTTTTGCCGACTTCTGCTAACAACCCCCTTCCTCCGCCATTTTTGTTTTTTCTTATACAGATATGTACCGCTATGTCTCCCATCTTTGGCAATCATTACCATTCTAGTGACACAATGTACTGAGGTCCTCCCCCTCTCCTCCCCCCGCTTCTGTGAACAACCGGTCTACTTGAAGGGCCATGTACCATTACCCCCCCCCCCCTCACTGCACTCATAATCCTCTAGCGACACCAAATATTGTCTCCTCCACCTCTTCCTCTAACTACTGGCCCTCTACTGAAATACCATTACACTACCTCTACCCTCTTCCTGCGGTAACTACTAACCTACTACAGTGGTGATACCTCGTACCATTACCGCCCTGTCCCTCGTCTTCCAACCATCTACTGACCTAGTAACCATATACCACCACCCTCGCCCCTATTTTTTCAGTGTCATCCCACCCACAAACCATCAACACGGCTACACACCTACCTACTGAAACGTATTGCCAGCACCTGTTCCACCTTTCCACCACTTTTTATTTTAAGACTTAGACATTATCCCCCCCCCCCCTCCCTCCATCACCGTAATTAAATGTGCCCGGATTTCCAATTTATAATTAATCAGATCTATGTGTCCGTACAGCCAGAGCAGCTGACGCAACGAGCCGTAACGAAAGGGCTAATCGCACTATGGCTCGCTGATCAAAAAAGGGAAGTTCGACTGAATCCCCCGTCGAGATTTGAGAGAAAAAGAGAAAGAAAAAATGGGGAAAAAAACAACAAAATGCCCCGTGAGATTTGAGAGAGAAAAAAAGTGAAAGAGAGAAAAAATGAGTATCTTTTTCTGCCAATGAGCTTTTTATGGAAATAAACGCGGGGCTGGAATTTCCATTGCTGGGTATGGATGGAGGTGAGGGATTGTGAATGTTAATTGGAACTTAGGGGAGACGGTAGCGCCCCCACCCCTCCCCCCCCTTAAAAGTAAAAAGGCTAATGATAATCAGTAATTATTGTTGATAATAAAAATCAGGGATAATGTCAATTTATGAAAATAATTGTATTAAACACTAATCTGAAGTTTCTTTATAAAACTACCGTACTTAATATTACGGTTATAAGCCTAATAGGAATAACTATGAAAATGCTTATAACAGTCAGGACCTCAATGATTACACGAAATAAACTAAAAGGTAATGGCAGTAATAATTGGAAATTATTGTATTAATGATACATGCATTAACGTAAATGACAGTGATATAATTAGCAAACATTATAATGAAAAATGATATTATAAAACGAATGCTTGTAATCATAACACTACTGGAAAAATAATGATTGTAAAAATAATCATAATAACAACAATCATCAAAATATTCATAAAAATCATAACTGAATAATAATCATAGCAATGACTCTCTCTCTCTCTCTCTCTCTCTCTCTCAATCTCTCTCTCTCTCTCTCTCTCTCTCTCTCTCTCTCTCTCTTACTCTCTCTCTCTCTTTACTCTCTCTCTCTCTTTACTCTCTCTCTCTCTCTCTCTCTCTCTCTCTCTCTCTCTCTCTCTCTCTCTCTCTCTCTCTCTCTCTCTCTCTTTTTACTCTCTCTCTCTCTCTTTTTACTCTCTCTCTCTCTTTACTCTCTCTCTCTCTCTCTCTCTCTCTCTCTCTCTCTCTCTCTCTCTCTCTCTCTCTCTCTCTCTCTCTCTCTCTCTCTCTCTTTCTCTCTCTCTCTCTCTCTCTCTCTCTATCTCGCTCACTCTCTCATTCACTCTCTCACTCACTCTCTCTCTCCCTCTCGCTCAGCGTATACAATATGTGCTTTATAGGGCAGTTCATCAGGTAAATTAACTAATGATGTGTGGTACAGTGACTGTTAATGTGGTACAGTTTATTTCTCTCTCTCTCTCTCTCTCTCTCTCTCTCTCTCTCTCTCTCTCTCTCTCTCTCTCTCTCTCTCTTTACTCTCTCTCTCTCTCTCTCTCTCTCTCTCTCTCTCTCTCTCTCTCTCTTTCTCTCTCTCTCTCTCTCTCTCTCTCTCTCTCTCTCTCTCTCTCCCTCCCTCCCTCCCTCTCTCTCTCTCTTTCTCCCTCTCATTCAGCGTATAACAATATGTGCTTTATAGGGCAGTTCATTAGGTAAATTAACTAATGCTGTGTGGTACAGTGACTGTTAATGTGGTACAGTTTATTTAGCGTGACTTACTTTATGTTATTGTAGCAGAGTTCAAATTAGTGTGTCATTGTTTACGCCATGTGTTACTCTTTGTGCTAAAGTGGTACAGTTCATGACAATAGTTCCAGTTCACGTATCGGATTAGTACACCAAACCAAGTCATCAAGGAATATTCCGATTATAAGATGAAGATTATGAATAAAGATATTAAGTTTTGTTCTTACTGTTATATTTTATTCGTGATACATCTACCTAACGAACAGATGAGAGTGATGGAGGGGAAGAACGAGAAGGAAGAATTAATAAGAAAGAGAAAGCTGGAGACATGAAGGAGGAAACGAGAATTTATTACAAAGAGAATTATGAACCGTATTCATGTTGACATATGTAGAAAAGGTAAGAATGAGAATGAATATCTTCACAATACAAGAAATGTATTTGGCCAGTTTCGAATACATTTCTGACATATGTATTTCTGGCGAAGATACACTCGAAACTGGTTAAATGCATCTCTTGTATTGTGAAGATATTCATTCTCATTCATAGCTTTTATACATAAAGAGAAGTGCTAAAAAAGTGATTGATTGAATGACACCGCAAGAAGCTGGTTATATAACGCCGAATATAATACTTCCAAGTTTCAGAGAGAAAAGAAATCCCGCAATAAAGTCTGGAAAGATTGGGAAAATGTGGAAAAACGCCGACGGGGATAAAATGTGGTAAGAAAGCGAAGAGGGAAGGAGAGCAAGAAAGCGGAAAATAAGGGGAAGCAGATGGATGGAGAAGGATGTCCCAGATGAATGATAAGAAGAACGTCGAACAAGAAAGGAAGAGAAGACCGACGAAAACGGAAGAAGATGGATGGAACCTATAATTTCGAAAATAAAAATTGTCTTGCCGTCAGACACTGGACTCGAATCGCACCAAAATATTATCCCTTAATAAGCAAGTTCGGGGTTTACAGGCATTCGCGTTTCTAGTGAATGCGAAGATATATGAAAACCAAAAACAAGAGATAAAAAAGTAATAGTAGAAGAATTGTGGTAGATGAAGATGGAAAAGAAAACGGGATAAATTACGAAATGATAAAAAACGGGAAGCTAGAAGGACGCATGATTTAGAAAATAAAATTGGTCTAATTCTTGGACATGGGATTCGACGTCAAAGAAGATATCAGAGGATCGCCTTTCAACCTCATTACAGGAATTTGAGCCGCAGTTTCCATCTCTGGGGCGTACGAATTTAATGATGAGTAAATCGGATGAAATAAATCTGCAAACGGTCGAATAACGCTGAAATTGAAGTCGTACCAAAATCACTTTTGTTTCTTATACCTTTTTTCAGAGAAATGCAGCATGAAAGTTAATGCTGTAACAAAACTTGACATTATTGGATCATGCATTAAGACTGAGAAAGGTACTCACCATTATGCAGGTTTTCTTCCAGGGGAATCAGAAGCGGAATGACAACGTTGATCGCCATAATGCAAGAGCTCTTTCAGTTCACAATAAGGATAATCTTTTCTTTAAATGAGTATTATCTGCCACACTATATGACACTATAATCCTTCAGTCGACCAAAGCGATTAAAGTGTTTCCAGGTATCAATCAAATGAAGATCTGTATTTTCTTTATGAGACAGGCCACTAGATTAACAGTTGTGTCTGTCTGCAATTCGCACAGCACACCCGAGGCCTTAGCGCTTCAGGGATTCGATCCCCAAGGGCTTCGAACATACGAGCTTCCGAGCAGCGATTCGAATCCCACCTGAAAAGGAAAATGCAGATAGGCTGAAGGTGGCTGTAAACAAACAGAAAAAAGTACAACAAATATGATATAGGTATTGATAATTATTATAGGAATGGTAATGATAATAGTAATAATCATGATACAACCAATACAATACAATAGGTTTATTAGTATTAGAAATAATGAAATAACATGATAACATCGAAATGATAATATTATTGATAATCATGATAATAATCACCTTAGTTGGCATAATATTGGCACTGATTATTATCATGATATGAGCAGGAGCAACAGTGGCGAAGCTTCCATGGTGGCACCGGGAGGCAACTGCCCCCCCTACAATCTGATTGGCCACCCTGTGTACCCCCCCCCCCCCATGGTCATTGACTCGTCGTTATGACCCCTGGTATATATAATGTGGCGCCCCCCCCACCCCCAGATTTATTGTTGCTACCCCCTGTACCCCCCCCACCACCACCACCACCAGCAAATTCTCTGGACCCGCCCCTGAGGAGCAAGTGCTCTGCCAGGGGACGGTAAACTTTTGTACAAAGTGTACCAGTTTATATTTACTAACATTTTTTTACTACCTTGCGAGCCAGGAAATGGAAATCGTAATTAAACATTCTTTTGACTTTTCTGCAGAATAAATCATTTGTCCTTGACTGAAATTAAGATATCAAACTTTACTTTTTCGCAGTATCCATGGCGACATTGACTAGAAAGTGTCACTCACGGCGGCCAGTCACTGAAACAGCAGCGCCGCGTGACTGAGGCGTCACCAGCGGCCGGAGTATGTCTCGCCTACATTTCGTTGTATCCACCTGCATCTCATCGTGATCCGGCTGCGTTTTAATGCAGTGTATCAAAGGAAAACATATATTTAGAAACATACCCGCTCAACATTTTCTTTCCTTCGAATCGCTTGTGCCACAGGCAAGCACTCTGCG
>NC_091559.1:23666636-23674136 GCF_042767895.1 Penaeus vannamei | reverse complement strand
TCTCCCTCTCTCCCCCTCTCCCTCTCCCTCCCTCCCTCTCCCTCTCTCCCTCTCCTCCCTCTCCCTCTCCCTCTCCCTCTCCCTCTCCCTCTCCCTCTCTCTTTTCTCCTCTCCTTCCTCTCCCTCTCCCTCTCCCTCTCCCTCTCCCTCTCCCTCTCCCTCTCCCTCTCCCTCTCCCTCTCCCTCTCCCTCTCCATGTATGTGTGTGTGTGTGTGTGTTGTGGCCCCTTATTCCACAACATTCATTAAATGCTATACATTATCAAGACTAATTATATCAGATTGATTAATGTTTTCTTTTCAATAATAATTTAAGTATAGCTTAAATAACTTATGAACGTATTTCAAAGTGACAATATTAATTCTATTAATCAGTGTAATTCAAGGATTGAGGTCAATCTTTATGAAAATCAATACATTTAATAATTGAAAATTCATTATCAGTGGAATGTAATATTACAAAATCAAAGATTATATCAAACAAAAACAGAGACATTATTTAGGACTTGACATTTTACATACAACTAGTTATGACTCACTGTTATGTAATTATTAATCATGCAACTTGACAAAAACAAAATCAACAACATTAAAACTTACGTTATATTCTAATGAACCAAATATTATCAAACAAATTAGAATAGTTCTGAAAGCAATTAATTATTTATCTCACAAGTTAATAAATCAATTAGATATTACACAAAATAATAATTATCACGAGAAAAGTAATTACGGGGACCTTCTGGTGATTTTTCGGCGATTTTCGCCCCTCTTGCCGAAATTGACTTTAATGCATTTTCATGGAGTTTCTAGGCCCCCGGCTCTCCCCTGAAAATTTCAAGGCCTGACCATTATTTTTTAGCTGGTAGCAGCGATTTTCGATGTCAACTGAAATATTATATTTTTGATGTTACAATGAAGAAAATTGGCAATTGTGATGCAATGATTAGAGATAATAAAAAAATGAGCTTATTTTCTGAAAGCTTTTCAAATTTCACATAAGATGAGACCAACCTTCTTTTTTTCGGAATAATTTAAAAAATCCGCCAAGCGTCCAAAAAACGATAATGAAGAAATTTTCTATACAAATAACTAAACATGATATGTTATTCATATGGTGTATTTTCTTTTCTTTATGTTTTCATCATACATAGTTTGATCTATGAGCAAAACATTTCGAAAATGCAAACCTCCCCCCCCCATGGGAGCTAGTTTTGCCAAATGTTCCGGATCACCACCAAAATTTTATGGAATATTAATTAGGCTAAGACAATCCTCAGGTAAAAAATTTATTCAAATCTGTGCATAACCTCGAGTTAGAAAAAAAATCCTGGATCCAAACCATGGTCCGCATCACCACCAAACTACAATAAGCGTCTAAGTTAGGTTAAAACTCACCTTTGGTTAAAATCTCGTTAAAATGTGTTCATAATTTTTAGAAATATTAGAAAACACAAACAAACAAAGAAAAAAAACAAAAAATAAACAATCAACAAACAAACAAAGAAACAAATGGTAGTAACAATATAAATAAACTAAACAAAAGGTCATGGGGTACACGAAAATGATCAATATGTGTTCATATACCTTATATGCATACTTTCACATCGCCATGTAATTGTTTTTCGTCTTTCCACGGGGTCTGAGAGTGAAATTTGGTTACGCGACCCCGTAGAGTTATTCCGCAGATTTAAAAAGACGATTTTCATGGTCCAGGACGGCCCCGCCGCGTGGGGAAAAGTATGTGTTTGGTACCCGTCCGACTGGAGAAAAGTTATTCTTTCGACAAATATTATACGTTGTAAAACCCCATTAGAGCATCAATAATAAGTAAATGATAGATAATTATATCAAATACAAGTATTCTGTACATGATTTGTCATGTAAAATGTAAGCATAATAAAAAGGAATAAGATCGCGATTATTAGGTCCGTCATATTTTTATGCATAGTACCCGTATTTTCGGTCAAGATTTTAAAGTATTATGGCTCATTTTGTAGCTGATATAGTTCTTTACATACTGCCATAAGGATTTGCAATATTTTCATGTGGTTCTTGTAAAAGTGACATATGTTTTCAAAATCTCCTATTAGGGTGTTAAAATAGTCACCATCGGAAAATATTCACCAAGAAAAAAGTAAGGTCAACTTCTCAAACTTCTGTATATAATAGTAGAAAGATATTTCTATTCAAACATGAAATCAGAATGGCTGTATGATTTTTGGGGGATTTTTGAGAAATTTTTAAATATGATCAATGTAAGCCTATAGACCCCCAGATCACTGCCACCACTCCGCACTATACTTAAGATTTTGAGAAACCGTTACGTGCTGGCAATGTCCGCAAGACTTCGGAATGCAGGTAGATGATAGAGGATTATGGTGTAGGAAGACTAATCGTATGCGTTGTTTTGTTGATATCAAGATAGCCTTGTAACGATGAAGAAAGGTAAAATGCCGATATCTCGGAACTCCACCTTTAGGGGTGGGTCAAAGGATTCCGGGCACAACTTATGTCCAAAATTAACATAATATGGCTCATTTTGTAGAAAAATAAAATATCTGCAACTTGATCAAGAGCGTTTTCGCAATTTTTGCCTGTACTTCTTGTAAAAGTGGTCAATGTAAGAAAAAAATTACCTTTTTTTTCTTGAAGTCCCCTACTTCAAAAATTCACAAAAAAAAATATGAAGTCGAAATCGAAAAAACGCTCTCTAACAAGTTGTAAATATAAGGTAGTTCTGTGCAAAAATCAAATAAAATCTAATATCTTGCTGTTTCTGAAGTCGGAATCCTTTTACCCAGGAGCTGCATTTTCAACATAGCGAATTTCGCATTTTTTCGTTTTTTGACAATAATTCAAAAACTGTTCGGGCGATTTCGAAAAAAAAACGACCACAGGCAATGGGAAGGGGCCCAAATAAAAGGGTGTGAGTTTCATCAAAATCGGCAAGAAAAATCGAAAAAGAGAAAAAAGCAGACGGTCCCCTTACGTAAATAGACATACTCTGTGGAATGAATATTATTATAAAAGAATAAACAAATAGTTAATTTTCATAAGCACAAACTAAGCTGTATTTCTAAGTTATTACATTAATCAAATATCAAGCAAGTAAAATTAATAATCATGACAAAATTATATACTTAATAGACGAAAGCAACAACAGGACTTTTCACTGCCTGCACACTTCCGTTGAGCTATCTATCTTAGAAAACACTTAATTATTTAAGTACACTTATAAACTAACCTAACTATTTCCATTAAATGTTAATAAAGATACAGCTAATGCAATATTGCCACATTAATTTAATTTAATAATCACGTTTCAATATGTTCGTAAAAAAAACTCACTTTCTTCTTAATCCTAATTATGTTCCAGAATAACCCTTCCATGTTGCCAAAATAACTCCCATGTTACTGTTTTCCATTTCTAAATAGTACAGCAAATTACTTCAAAAGGGCTTACCCGGGAGAGCCACCGAAAGGAACATGGCTACTGGACGCCACTCCGAGACATAGTCCACAGTCTCCGTCACTGAGAATCCTTTTATTTTCGACATGGCGCTCATCCGCTCACGCCCTATGCTGTTATCACGTATTAATTTCTTGTAGTTGGAAACATACATGCATGAGGACTTTTCTGTGTCTCATTTAAATTTTTAACACTATATATCTTATTTCACTTTTTCTACCTGCCATTCGACTTAATTTCTATTTAAAAAAGGTGTGATTGAGGCTGGATATCTTCACAGTACAAGTGATGTATTTGACCGGTTTCGATTACGTCTACGTCAGAAATGCATACTTCGTCATGTATTTCTGACGAAGACGTAATCGAAGCCGGTCAATTACATCTCTTGTATTGTGAAGATATCCAGTCTCATGCATACCTTTTCCACATGGATACAGTTCATTAATTTCTTGTTCCCATTTTGATACACTTTGCGATAAGTTGAGACTGCTTGTTGTTTCGCACTCGTGATTTCTCACGTGTCACCCTTTTTCACATGATGTTTACGCCGCTTCGGGTCAAGGTGACTCCTTTCCTGTCAGCTGCTCGAGTCCTCGCTATCTCTGACGTCTTGTCCTTATTTTGCCCATCCATACTTTGCCAACATCATGTTCAAGTGATGATGATGAATTCCTTCGTGTGTCTACGACATATGTCTCTCTCTCTCTCTCCCCTCTGTCTTTCTCTCTCTCTCTCTCTCTCTCTCTCTATCTATCTATCTATCTATCTATCTATCTCCTTCCCTTCCTCCTCTCTCTCTCTCTCCACACCCTCCCCTCTTTCAAAAATAGGTTTTCCTTTAAATCTTGCGTGAAAGGACGAACTGTTTCAGAGACGACGCCTTGGATCTCCCTTCATACTGAATGCGTTAGCGAGGGCCCAAAACTCGCCGTAATACTGAGGGTTTATTTGTGGGAGAGACACAGTTCAGACAGTTTTCGGGCAGAATCATAGCTTACATAATGAAAATTACTGAGATGTGGAGAAGAGGGGGGTAAGGGAGGAAAAGAGAGAGAGAGAGAGAGAGAGAGGAGAGAGAAGAAGAGAAGAGAAAGAGAGAGAGAGAGAAAGAGAGAGAGAGAGAGAGAGAGAGAGAGAGAGAGAGAGAAAGAAAGAGGGAGGGAGAGAGAGAGAGAGGGAGGGAGGGATGGAGAGAGAAGAGAGATTGGGATAGAAGCACAGACAGATAGGGAGAAAAGCAGACAGAAAAATAATTAAGACAGACACAAAGAGAGTTAAGACAGGCATGCAGAAAGAGACACAACCACAGAATAGGAGATAGTGAGTGTGGGAGTGTTTGAGAGAGAGAGACAGACAGACAGACAGACAGACAGACAGACAGACAGACAGAGAGGGAGAAATTTATTGACAGACACCTCGAGACGTTCCCGGAGAAAAATTTTCACTGCGTCAGCTCTAAAACAGCATTTTCCATGTGCTGGCAAGGTTTTGGAATCAGTGAAGACGCAGTATATTACAGGGCGGTATGATGCAATGGTTGGGAAAACAGGGAATGATGGTGAGGGTTAGATCTTACTGTTTCTCCCTTCCTATCTCCTCTTTTCTCTCCCTCCATTTCTCAGTTCGTTTCTCCCTCAGTTTCCCCCATTCCTTTCTCTCTCCATTTCTCCCTTCCTCTCTTCCTTTCTTCTTCCCTTCCTTCTCTTTTCCTCTCCCTTCATTCACTTCCCATTTTCCTAGTCCCTCCCTCTCCTCCTCTCTCCTTCCCTCCTCTATCCCCCTAACCTTCCCTCTCCCTCCCTACCTCTTTCGCCCCCTCCACCCTCTTTCCCTCCCCCTTTCTCTTCCTTCCTCTTTCCTCCTATCCTACTTCTCTCTTCCCCTCTCCCCCTTCCACCCCCACTCTTGCACCCTCCCTCCCTCCTCTTATTCTCTCTCTTCCTCCCTTCCTCTCTCTCTCCCTCCCATCGTAACGCATCTTCCGACCCCCCCCCCCCAAAAAAAAAAAAAAAAAAAATGCTAAAAAAAGGAATTCCCTTTCGGCCTCGAGCCTCCTATCAAGCCCAGGGGAAAAATGGGAATCAGAAAAAATGACATCTATCACAGACTAATTAGTAACGGCGTTCGGAACGACAGGGGACGCAGACCTAATGTTTTTTCTTTCTTGCTTTCTTACTTTCTTTCTTTACTTCTTTCTCAGGGTTCGTAGCGGTCTTGATTTTTTTGGAATATCTGATTTTATTCAGGTCTAAATTTGAGACATTTCTCAATAAAGTCTTTAAAAGTCTTTACATTTGGTCAGGTGCTGAAGAAGCGTGATGAATGTGGACTTAGAACTTGCAAGATCATGAGAATGGGAATATTGTTAGAAAGAAAGAAGAAAAAACAGGACCTTGTTCATGTTCATATCGTATATCACTGACTTCATCGATCAATTACATTATGACGTGACAATGAAATTTATCAAAAGGTCCTTGAGAAGTCTTTGAAACTGGTAAGCAAAATGCCTTGAAGGTCTGTGATTTTATTCTGCTTTGACTACTATGTGCACTGTTTCTATCAGAGAGAGAGAGGGGGTTGAGAGAGAGAGTGAGAAAGAAAGAGAGAGAGAGAGAGAGAAAGAAAAAGAGAGAGAGTTGACTATTATGAACACTGTCTTTCTTTCTCTCCTTCGTCTTGTTTTCCTCCTCTCTTTTTTCCCACTGTGACTGGATCTTTCCTTCCTTTTTTTCTTTCATTCTTTCTTTTTTTCGTTATTTATCTCTCTCTCTTTTGCATTGTAAATGTGTACATGTGTGTGTGTGTGTGTGTGTGTGTGTGTGTGCATGTGTGACGTGTGTGTGTGTGTGTGTGTGTGTGTGTGTGTGTGTGTGTGTGTGTGTGTGTGTGTGTGTGTGTGTGTGTGTGTGTGTGTGTGTGTGTGTGTGTGTGTGTGTGTGTGCATGTGTGACGTGTGTGTGTGTGTGTGTGTGTGTGTGTGTGTGTGTGTGTGTGTGTGTGTGTGTGTGACGTGTGTGTGTGTCTGCATTATACTCTTCCATGTGTATAAGATCGGGCGCGTCCGTGATTGCCGTCTCTTCGTGCTTTAGAGAAAGCAGATGTCGACATGCTTCTCCCCCCCCCCCCCCCCACAAGCACGCCTATCATCTGTCACGCCCATTGTGCTCGCCCGTTACACTCGCCCATCAATCAAATCCTGATCATTTCTTCTCGTGGTTGATTAATCTTCCTCTTACTGGACAGCGCTGCGAGTTCCTGCTTGTGAGATTCAAGGCTGATTGTGAACGGAAAGCCATCGTTAAACATTCGTCTCTTTTGTTTGGATTCGATTGTTGTTGTTGTTTTGTTTGTCTGTTTTGTTGCGTTTTGAGTGTTTTTTGTGTGTTTGTTTTGTTTGGGTGTTTTTGTTTTGTTTGTTTGTTTTGCTTTGAGTGTTTTTTGTTTTGTTTGTTTCTTTTGTAACTTTCCGACAATGGATTATCTCCGAGACTTTTTTTTTTTTTGTTGATTTTTGCCTTGTTTACAATGGTGAGCTTTTGGCAATTAAGGAAAGGATTAGAAGATAACGAGTGAGAGAAGGAGGAGGGGGGGAAGAAGGGAAGGAGGGAGGCAAGGAGAGAAAGAGAGAGAGAGAGAGAAAGAGAGAGAGTGAGTGAGAGACAGACAGAAAGAGAGAGAGAATGAGTGAGAGAGAGAGTGAGTGAGAGAGATAGAGAGAAAGAGAGAGAGACAGACAGACAGACAGACAGACAGACAAACAGACAGAGGCAGAGACAGACAAAGAGAGAGAGAGAGAGAGAGAATGAGTGAGTGAGAAAGAGAATGAGAAAGAGAAAGAGAGAGAGAGAGAGAGAGATAAATAGATAGAGAGAGAGAGAGAGAATGAGTGAGTGAGTGAGAGAATGAGAAAGAGAAATAGAGAGAGCGAAAGAATGAGTGAGTGAGAGAGAGGGGGGGAGAGAACGAGGGAGAGAGGGAGGCAGAGAGAGAGAGAGAGAGAGTTCTCGCTCTTCTCTTCCTCTCTCACT
>NC_091559.1:23654136-23661636 GCF_042767895.1 Penaeus vannamei | reverse complement strand
CCAACCTCTTTCTCCTCATTTTCTTTTCATTCTTTTCTCAGAGTTTCGACTATTTTTTTCCCTTCACACTCCTCTTCCATTTTCCGTTCTTCGATCTCATTTCCTCTTTTTCTTTATTTTTTCCTTTCTTCCTTCTCTGACTCCCTCACTTTCCCTCCTTTCCCTCCCCATGTTCGCCTTCTTGATTCCCTTCCCTCCCCCCTCCACCCTTCCCATCTTTCACCCTTTCTCTTCCTTTCCCATCCTCCCCCACCTGCCGCTACCCCCCTCCCCTCAGCTTTTCTTCCTCCTACCCCTCTTACCTCGTTCATTCCTTAATGATTCCTTTTCTCCCTTATCTTTTCCTCCTCCTCCATCCATTCATTCCAATCCTTCACATCCACCCTTCCCCTACCTCCTACCCTTCCCCCAACAATTTCAACCCCGCCCCCTCCCCACCCCTACCATTCCATCCCCGCCCCCACGTCTACCCCAATAATTTCAACCATCCTACCCCCACCCTATACCCCTCCCCCAACCCTTTCAACCCCCCCTACCTCCTACCCCTTCACCAACCACACCAGCACTCCCCCCTACCCCCACCCCTACCTCCTACCCCTTCACCAACCACACCAGCACTCCCCCTTTCCCCCACCCCTACCTCCTACCCCTTCACCAACCACACCAGCGTACCCCACCCCCTCCTCCCTACCCCACTCCCTACCCCCCTCCCCCTACCCCACCCCTACCCCCTACCCCACCCCACACCCCTACCCCACCCCTACCCCCTACCCCATCACCAACCACACCAACATACCCCCACCCCTCCCCCTATCTCCTACCCCTTCACCAACCACATCAACCCACACCAGCATTCCTCCCTACCCCCTCTCCCCTACTTCCTACCCCTTCACCAACCCATCCACCCCCCCCCCCCCCCACAACCACCGAAGCAAGCAGCCCGGCGGAACCCGAAATCAATCAAACGAAGATAGCGAGGGTTGCAAAAGCCAGCTGACCTGAAAGCCGAGGCCAGAAGGGTGAGTTTACGTTGATTGGACGTTGCTGCCGCGGGTTTAACGAGGCGAAAGCGCTGGATGTCTTTATTCGCGCCCTTGTTGGAATAAGGGAGGGGGGGGGGAGGGAGGGGGAGGGGGGGAGGGGGGGGCGGGGGAGGGGGAGGGCAGGAGGGGAAAAAGAGGAAAGGGGAGGGGAGGGAAGGGGGAGGATGGGAGAGAGAGAGGAAGGGTAGGTAGGGGGAGAGGCAAGGAAGGGAGAGAGAGGGGAGGGAGAGTGTGGTGAGGAGGGGAGTAGGGAGGGGAAGGGGAAGGAAGGGAGAGAGAGGGGAGGAAGGGGAGGGAAGGGAGAGGTAAGGGGAGGTGAGGGAGGGGAGGATGGGAGAGAGAGGGGAGGGGGAGAGGCAAGGAAGGGAGAGTGTGGTGAGGAGAGGTATGGAGGGGAAGGGAGAGAGAGGTAAGGAGGGGGAGAGGCAAGGAAGGGAGAGAGTAGGGAGGGGCAGTGTGGTGAGGAGGGGGAAAGAAAGGAGAGAGAGGGTGAGATGGGATGGTGTGAAAGGGAGAGGCAATGAGGGAAGAGACAGGGTGAGAGGGAGAGACGGAGGATAAGAGGGGGTAGGAAGTAGATGGAGGAAGGGAAGCAGGAAAGGAGGGGGAGGAAGAGAGAGAATGGACAAAGAGAGGAGGTTTGAGGGAGGGAAGGCAAATAAGAAGTAGAAGGATTAGGGGAGGAAGGGAAGGAGGGAGAGGGAGGCAGCGAGAGCAAACAAGAAGAAAAATAAGGAATAAGTCATAAAAGGAAGGAAAAGGGTGAGAATGAGTAAAGAGGGGAACAAAAAAGGAAAAAAATGGAGTGAGAGAAGGATGGGAGGTTATGGGGAAGGAAGAAAAGGAAGGAAGATAGGAGAGAAGAAAGGGGAAGAAGAGAAAGGAGAGAAGGCAAAATGAGGTGGGATGGAAAAGTACCGTCAGGAAATGTTCGGAATGGCAAAGTGGAAGAAAAAAAGAGAATGGAATAAACGAAATGGGGAGACAGAGGCAAAGAAATTGTGACGAGGATGGAATCGGGAGAAACAGGGAGGAGAGGGAAAGGGAGGAACAGGGAAGAGGGAAAGTATTCTGAAGAAAGGGCTGGAATTCGAAGGGAGCGGTAAAAGATCGAGAGGGGAGTAGGGAGGGAGAAAGACACGGAAAAACCTAGAGAAAGATGGAATGAGGGTGAGAGAGAGAGTAGGGGGAAGGGGAGAGAGAGAGAGAGACAGAGAAAGAGACACGCACACACACAGATAGATAGACAGAGAAAGAGAGAGAGAGAGGCAGAGAAAGAGACACACGCACACACACAGATAGATAGGCAGAGAGAGAGAGACAGATATATAGACAGAGAGAAAGAGAGAGGAGAGCAAGAGACACACAGACAGACAGACAGCCTGAGAGAGAAGAGAAAGAAATTCTATATAGACGACGCACCCCGAAAGTCGAAACCTCAAGACACTACCCCCCCCCACCAACCAACCCCCCCCCAACAAACCCCCCACCTCACCCCACCAATAAAAAGGTCATCAAAAGGCATTAATGCTCAAGGACCGTACTGAATGACCGCGTCTCAATCAAGAAGAGGTGAAAGAGGAAGGAAAGATGAAGGGTAATAAACAACAGAAGACGAAGAGTGTTAGCTAAGACGATGTTATGGAGGGGGGGGGGGGTCGGGGGAGGCGTTCCAGGTGGGGGATTAGGATTTTTGGTGTGGGGGGGGGAGGCAGAGGAGAGGCGGATGGAGACGAGGCAGTGTTTCCATATTTAAGGAAATCATTCTGTTTTCAGGAAATCTGGCGAAAATCAGGATGAGTTTAGGCAATAGCAGTTTTCAAGAAATCTCAGAAAATCGTAAGAAAAAAAAAAAACAGGAAATTAAGAGAAATATAAGGAAATCTCAATTCCTTTTAAGAATATATTAACCATTATGAAGTTTTACATGACGAATATAGCGATTTCTTTTATAGAGGTTATGGATGCAGCAGAATTACAGCACGAGGTAGCTTTTTTAGTGTAGTCTTCAATGCAAAAAACGTTAAACCTTAAATTCCCAAATATTTGTAAGATTTTTGGAGTCCTACTTTCTTTACCATTCTCAAATGCATCTGTTGAACGAATTTTCAGTCAATCAAAACATTTAAAAAATGAGCACAGAACTGTCTTGAAACACGACTCGCTACTTGAACTACTGACAGCCAAGCTTGCAAACAGATGTAAAAAACAAAGTGCAGTCGCAGAACCAACTAATGAAATGTCAAGGCTCCATAGTAAGATGCTTGCTAACACATGTGACTCAGAAGCATCAGAAAAAAATAAAATTCTTAGTTTCGCTAAGAGATAAATAAGTATATGACATATACAACTATCACAGTATACATATCTGCCCTTTAATTCAAGCATTGCGGTTTAATTTTCAGTCCATTATTATTTTTCTTTTAATTTCTTTTATTCCTGTAAATTGCTACTGTTTCTCTTAAGTTAGAAAGGCTATAACCATAATTCTGACTTTTGCAAGATTTGATATACACTACTTTTTACATAATTCAAGCTTTGCTACCTATTATTTACATCATAATATGATTATTCATACAAATACTGCATGTTACCAAAGACCCTTTATGTAATTCTCCATAAGTGAGAATGACAATAACCATTATTCTGACTTGTGGAAGATTTTATGTGCCTATATTTCCTCTAATGAAGCCTTGCTCAATATTGTTTACATTGTAATATTACTATTTACATATATACTGCATGTTAACATCTACTACTTTTGTAGTCTTCCATAAGTCATAAAGGCTATAATTTTAATTCTGACTTTTTGAGGTTTTGATGTATACTCTTTGTCATAGGCTATTATTGTTTTCTTTTTCTTTTTCTTTCTTTCTTTTTAGTTTTTTCATAAGCTACTATGGTTATATCCCTCTCTGACCAATGACTTATAGAGAATATGAGTTGAATGTTTGTTCACTGATTCAAACTGTGCTTGGGTTGATAATGGAATTTTTTTTTGCGATTTCTTTTCAGTACACTTGTCACTTGTGAAACATATTAAGCTGTTTTATTTTGGATTTATATGCCTACCATTGCATACGGCATACAGCGCGTTCTTTTATATCTCCTAATATAGTGTATTAAATAAACTTTGTTATTAAGCATAAATAATTATTTTTTCTTTCATATTTTTTAAAGACTATTGTTGCCTCCTAATGTTCGAAATTGTTACTATGTCTTATCTTGTGTTCGTATGATGTAATTATTAATGATCTTTTAATGGAACAATAAGGGAATAAGGGATACTTATATATTGTGAAAAGAGTTTGTTCAGACTATTTTTTTTTTTAATTGTTTTAATTATCAATTTAGTTTAGATTATTTTATTGAAACCAAATACCTTACCAATAGAAGAACTGCTGTTTTTAGAAAATTATCAGATTATCATTAGTGATCATGTAAAAATAGATAAGCACTGCAGAGAAAGCGCCATTAATAATATATAAACATTAAGGAAATATATAAGGAAATTTGTTTTTGGTTGTCAGGAAATCTTAGGAAATGTCAGGAAATCAAGAAACATTTCAGGAAATCAGTTTTAAGCTTAGAAGCACCATGACGAGGCATATGGACTTCTAAATAAAATAGTGCAACATTTCACCAGAGGGTCAGAGAAAACATGCGGAAGTGGAGGGGAGAAAGGAAGAAAGAGAGAGAGAGGGAGGGAGAGAGAAAGAGAGGTGACAGAGAAAGAGAGAGAGAGAGAGAGAGAGAGAGAGAGAGATAGACGGAGAAAGAGAGAGAGAGAGAAGGAAACAGGGAGAGAGAAAGAAGGAAAGAGAGAGAGAAGGAAAGAGACAGACAGAGACAGACAGACAGAGATGTATGGATTACCATACACCTTTCAAAGAATAGTCATTCCATTAGAAAAATGAAAAACAAAGAAAGCGAGAGAGGGAGAAAGGGGGGTGATCAGACAAACAAAGCAACTTTCCAGACAACACACACAGACGAATGAAAATAAAGAACAGGTAGCCTTGGAAGCTAACAAGCAAAACAAAAGCAAAATCTAATCAAGAAACATGAAACAGGTGAAAGGTTGCTAGGATATTCCTCTCCGATATAATCCTTCTCGTGTTGCAAGGGAATCAGGAAGGCAGTTGCAGAGGTCACACTGAACTCTTTTTTCGAGGCCAGAACAGCAGCTCAAGTCTTGGATATTATCGATGTGGAAACGAAATAGGAATTGGGGGTTTATGAAGATAAAGAACTGTTCCTTGATATCTCAGGTTAGTGGAGAAAGGGAAAAAAATCCTTGAAGGAGAAAAGAAAACGTGAGGCATAAAATGGAGAAATGACAAGAGAAAAAAGGGAGAACTCGTAAATAAGATAGCGAAAAGAGGAGATCGAAAATGGAAGCAAAAGCGGGAACGAAGGAGAGAAAGCGAAAGAGCGAAAATAAAAGAAAAAACGAAAAGAGAAAGAGCAAATGGAAAAAAAGAGAAAATGAGAGAATGAAAGTGAGAGAGCAAACGCAAGAGACCGGAAGCGGGATAATGAAAGCCAGAGGAAGAGAGAAATCGAAAATGAGAAAAAAATGAAAACGAGAGAAAAAAAAGACAGGAATAAAAAAAATATATAACACAAACAAAAGATCCTTATATGCTATCCACCTTATTCTTTTTCCGTAAATAATATATACTCAATCCTTTGAGTCCGCGAAGGGCTCGGAGGAACCAAATAGCATGATAATAGCAAAGCCAGATGAAATTATCTTCGTTTAATCATCTAAAGAAAGACGCGAATTGATTGGAGGAAAATTGAATCTCCGAGTCAATAGAAGCTTCCAATTTGATGGATTGCCTCTTGAGGAACCGAAGGAAAGAAATATGGCGATCGGCAATATGTTGCTTTGGCGTCCTCCTTTCCTCGCGGACGGCTCGACCTCCTCTTCGCTCTTTCCTCTTCTCTGGTCTTTTCTTCTTATTCATTTTTTTTCTTATTTTCCTCTTCTCTTCTCGGACGGCTCGACCTCCTCTTCGCTCTTTCCTCTTCTCTGGTCTTTTCTTCTTATTCATTTTTTTTTTCTTTTCTCTTCTCTTCTCGGACGGGTCGACATCCTCTTCCCTCTTCTCTCTTCTTTTTCTCTTCCTCCTCATTTTCTATTCATTTTCTTATCTTTCTCTTCTCCTCTCGTAGGGTCGACCTCCTCTTCCTTCTTCTCTGTTCTTCTTCTCTTCTTCCTCATTCTTTTTTCTTATTTTCTCTTCTCTTCTCGTACTGGTCGACCTCCTTTTCCCTCTCCTCTTCTGTTCTTCTTCTCTTCCTCTTCATTTTCTTTTCATGTTCTTATCATTCTCTTCTCCTCTCGTATGGGTCGACCTCTTCTTCCACTTCCTTCTTCTCTTTCTCTTCTGTTCTTCCCCTCTCGAACGGTTTCGACCTCCTCTTAATCTTCGCTCTGCTCTTTCTCCTCTCTCTCTCTCTCTCTCTCTCTCTCTCTCTCTCTCTCTCTCTCTGTCTTTCTGTCTCTGTCTGTCTCTCTGTCTGTCTCTCTCACTCACTCACTCACTCTCTCTCTCTCTCTCTCTCTCTCTCTCTCTCTCTCTCTCTCTCTCTCTCTCTCTCTCTCTCTCTCTCTCTCTCTCCCTTTCTCCCTAGTCTTCTCTCCCTCTCCCTCCTCCAAAGACTAAAATCAGAAACTTTTACATTTCACTCTGCAGAATCGTAAACTGCGAAATCTGAACTACAATATTTTAGGTTTAGGAAAGTGACATCCCAGTGGCATTTGCAATATAATGAGAATTAAGACGAAATTGCATAAAATCTGTAGTGCAAATTATATCAAACAAACAATATTTCTTATATATGTTTATTTATTAAACACATTTGTTTTTAGGAGTGCATATCTTTTAGAAAGTCTGATGGTATATTAACTCACATCAACTAGCATTAAGTATTGCAAGATAAATGGCTGCAGTTTCAACTTTGCAACATCACCAACTAGTCTGAAGATTTCATCAAACGTAATATTATACGCCAAAGATTACCTCAGTAATATCAATATCTGTGATGATGATGATGTAAGATTAATGATTGTATTGATGCTGCTGCTGATGATGCTTTCAATGATAGTACAAATACAAATCCTCTTATTTATACTAATAATGATCATAACAATGATAATCATAGCAATAATAACACTGATAATAAAGATTATACTGATAATACTAGTAGTACTTAGAGTGCTTACCTGCGGCTGATGCAATAAAAATATTCGCACTAGAAGAATTACATTAAAATCACCTCTTTGGTGTTTCACAATCTCGCGATGCTAATGACTTAAAAAATCCTGATCATGCTCCGGATCACCAATGATGATGATCACAATGATAATAGCAATAATGATGATAATAATGATTTGAATGATAAAAAAGAATTAAAATAAATAGTGATAATAATAATGACAATAAGG
>NC_091559.1:23641636-23646636 GCF_042767895.1 Penaeus vannamei | reverse complement strand
TTTTACGCCGCTCTGTACCGGTATATCTATTTCACGGGAGTCTTAGTTTAGTCCTTTACTTACCACCCTGGCTAACTGCACAGGCGTGGGCAAGCTGTGGTACATTTGATGCAAGGTCGAAGCATTAAATAATAACGGGACGCGTGTGATACCCGTCCGACTGGAGAACGATCATTTTTTCGACCAGTGTTATACGCTGTAAAACCCCATGTGAGCAACAATAATAGGTAAATAATAAATAATTATATCATATACAATTATTTCGTACACGATTTCCTATGTAAAATGTAAGAAAAAGGAAAAGGAAAAAGATGGTGATGTTTGGGTCCTTGACATTTTTACGCATAGCACACATGCATTTTCAGTCCGATTTTAACATATTATGGCTTATTTAGTAGATCCATTACTTGCTCCAATTAGGATTTGCGTCTTATAAAAGTGACATATTTCAGTATCCTTTTTTTGGGGGGTTGAGATAGTGGGCTTCAGAAAATATTCAACAAAAAAATAAGGTCGACTTCCGCTTATCATAGTAGAAAGGTTGTTCTGTTTAGATATGAAATCAGAATGGCCGTATGACTTTTCTCTCTCTCTCTCTCTCTCTCTCGTTTTTTTTTTATTATTGTTTTAGAGAGAGAGAGAGAGAGGGAGAAATTTAAAAAATGGTCAAATTAGGCCTATAGACACCCCAGATCACTGCCATGTGATATTTTGAGAAAGTGTTACGTGTTGGCAATGTCCGCAAGACTTTGGAATGCAGGTAGATGATGGAGGATTATGTTATAGAGACTTTTCTTATATCTTGTTTTGTTGATGCTAAGATAGTCATGGAAAGATGATGAAAACGAAAA
Source organism: Penaeus vannamei (assembly GCF_042767895.1). NCBI lineage: Eukaryota > Metazoa > Arthropoda > Malacostraca > Decapoda > Penaeidae > Penaeus > Penaeus vannamei. The sequence continues at coordinate 23,645,785 of NC_091559.1, read as the reverse complement.
ATGCCGATATCTCGAGACACCACCTTTGTGGGTGTAAAACCTGTAGCAGACGCAATTTTAGTCCAAAATAAAAGTTTTATGGTTCATTTTGTAGCTGAATAATACATCTAGTCTTTATTGGAGATGGTTTTTGCTATTTTTTCCGGTGCTTCTTGCAAAAACGACAAATGCGCAAAAAAAAAACACGAAAAAAGTCCTGATAGTCAGTCACTCCAATAATTCACAAAAAAAAAAAAAAAATATATATATATATATATATATATATATATATATATATATATAAAGAGTTCAAATCGAAAAAACTGCTTCGAACAAGCTCTTATTGCGGGGCATTCTTGCGTTTTTTCCATAAATAATGCCGGACTGTTAGGGGAGAAAGACCAAATTAAACCTTTTGAATATTACACGTTTCAGTCCACAACATTACCATTATCATGATTATCATTACTGTTCTTATTATCATCATTATTGTTGGTGTTATTATCATAATCATTGTTACTATCACCATTATCATTATTATTAATGTTCTTATTATCATTATCATTCTATAATTACCATTTTTTAGTAGCAGTAGTAGTATCATTATCATTGTTATATCATTAATACCATTAATGTCATTAGTAGTAGTTGTTGTAGACTAGTAGTATTTGTCTCTGTGTCAATATTATTTCTTTTATCATTATCAACATAATTATCATCCCTATTATCATTATCACTAATATTAGCATTATTATTACGATCTGCATCATTATCATTACCATTATTATCATCATTATCATTATCATTGTCACTATTGTTATCACTACCATTATCATCATTATTATCATTATATCACTAGCGCCATTATTAATAGTAACAGTATTTTTATTACTATCATTATCATTACTTTTATTGGTATCATTACTATCATCATTATCAGCATTATCATTATCATTACCAGTTTCATCACTATTATCATCATTACTACTATTGTTATCATTAGCATTGCAATATTATTATTACTACTATAGTAATATGCTAATATCCGTATTTCTTCTCAGTTGCTGCATTCATCATTTCACTATCATTATATACTAAAAAATGAAAACAGCAATATTATCAACATGATCATTAGTAGCAGCAATTATACATACACATACACAAACGCACAGTCGGTACACATTCCATTCGTAACAAAAACATTGATTTTACATCGAATGAGTCACATTGAACTGAAATACCAACCTTCCGTACATATAGGAATGCTAAGTCAATATTTTTAGAGATGGAGTCCATAAACCGCATGAATTTTTATGGTTCCAACTGGCTGATTCAGTATCAAGTACCTCCAAAATCAAATATTACGCTAAGTGCTTATGATATCTATCTATCTATAAGTTTAATAACATCTTTTGATACATAGTACACATACACACACACACACACACACACACACACACACACACACACACACACACACACACACACACATATATACATATATATACATATATATACATATATATATATATATATATATATATATATATATATATATGTCTGTATGTATGTATGCATGTATGTATACTGTATATATGTATATACATTTGTGTAATTCTATATATTTATAAGTAAGTATATATATATATATATATATATATATATATATATATATATATATACATATACATACATATATATAAATATACATATACAAATGTATGTGTGTGTGTGTGTGTGTGTGTGTGTGTGTGTGTGTGTGTGTGTGTGTGTGTGTGTGTGTGTGTGTGTGTGTGTGTGTGTGTGTGTGTGTTGCAAATATGTATATACATTTATATGACAATATATGTATACATGAGAGAGAGAGAGAGAGAGACGGAGACGCATGCACAGACTCAAATGACCTCTCCCTATATAAACCTATCGAGAAAGCTACCTGCTGGCCAGAGCGAGTCAACGGGACAAGGGGCCGAGCAGACGGACGAGAGTTGGCGCGGAAATTAGATCTAACTCAATTTGGCTCGGCTAATATCCCCGAAGGCGTTGCTATTCCCTTGGCGGAGAGGACCGAGAGCGAGCGCGGCCGAGAGAGCGCCAACGGTTCATCGCGTCCGCTTCGGAGCTTTGGTCGAGACCGCTTCGGTTTCGAGAGGCGCTTCGGGACTCGTCGGTTGGGCGCCTCGGCTCTCGGAAAGGGTGCTGGGAATCCTGTTGCTTGAATGGGAAGTTAAAGAGGTGGTCTTGGCTATCGCTGATGATTACTCACACACAGACACATACACATACACACATACACACACACACACATACATAATCTCTCTCTCTCTCTTGACGCTTGACCCCTTTTTAGGGACTCTCGCAGGACCCTCTTTCATCAAAGGTGTCCCTCTTGGTGTTCCTTTTTCGGGCAGTTACGAAGTCTTACCTCGTGTATCCGGAGCCTAGTTTATAGTGTCAATAACAACGTATATTTCCGCAAAGAGGCGCGATTATGGGAATTCTTTTTTCGTTCAGCTCCGACTCCAAGCCGGGACCGAAAATGGTTTACAGACCTAAATCGACCCTAAAACATCTTACCGGTGAAATATATTAAGAAACGTAACATTCACTATAGTTTCATATACAGATAAAACATCATCACAGTAATGTGTATTAAGAAACGTATTCACCATATCTTCACTGACAGAAAAAAAACATCGCAGTGAAATATAATCAGAAATTCTATACATTTATTACGAATACCTTCAACGGCAGATGCTCACGAATTCTACCGAAACAGACGTTCTTAATCCACGTAGCAATCTCGCCTCTCGCCTTGCATGGCCAAACAGGCCAACCAGAGCCAAGGTACGTTCTCTTAACCTTGACCAAATCCAATCTCAAGTCCGGGGAAACAGTACCGCATGCAGACCGCCGAACCCAGCCTCGCCAGGGATTCGGCTGGCTCCCTGGTGACGTCACAGAGCTTGGCTGCTTTCTATCTCCCAGACGGAACCAGTGGGAGGACGTGAAGGTGATGCATACTCATATGGATATTAACTCGCTAACTCTGCGTCTGTTTGTCTATCTGTCTGTTTACTTAACTTTCAGCATTATGTATATGTGTGTGTGTGTTTCTATTTCTGTTGCCAACCATCTACAATGTCTAGTTACTATAGATATCTGCGGATGTTAAATAAAATATCAGGTGTACCTCTAGAACATACAAACACATACACACACACGCGCGCGCAAATATACATGATATGTGTATGTGCTTCTTTGCTGGTGTATTTCTAAATATATACACATATAGGTATATATATGAACGTGCTTGTGGGTGCGTTGTACCGGGCATTCAGGTTTATGTAGGTCCTCCATTCCCCTTCCATCAAGCTCTCTCCTCTGCATCCAGCTCCGTGCACATCACCCGCGTCACCACCAATGACCTGTTTCGTCCACGTGTTTCCACCTCATCGCCGAAGCCCTATTGCCTCCTGATAATCGAATGGAAGCAGCCAAGTGAATGTAGAGGAGAGCAGTGTAAGTGCATTCTAATTACAAATTACAATGTTCCACGAATTGGCTCGATTTGATCAGCGTATTAATGCAGCGCAATCATGTGTATTTCTTAAACTGTCCGGGCACAGGCAAGTTAATAATTACATTTGAAAAAAATACACACACACACACACACATATATATACATAAATATGAATGTATATAAAAAAACATATATATAGCGGCCGCCGTGATGCAGCTGCAGTGCGCGCAGGGACCGTCAAAGTCAGCCACCAAGCTCGCGCGCTCGAATCCCAGATTAAAAGGAAGGCGCCACTCAATATTGCTTGTTTATATTATAATATTTATTCCTAAGATTTACATTATTATATGCCATCTGTGTATTATTATTTGTTTACAGAATAATATGTTAATGGTTAAAAATGTTTCTCTGACCTTTACAAAATTTGGCAAACTCAACAGAGAAATGAATTCAACCCACGCCACGAGCCCTAAGACAAAGTCATGCTACGTAACTGAAAATTAGGCAGGTCAAAATTGAGATTTCTCTCGAGATTTCCTCTTCATGCAAATTCTCGAGTGATTTAACATGATGTAGATGTGAAAAAATATATGACATATGTATATATATCTATGTGCATATTTATTATATTTATATATATATGATCA